>NC_090287.1:64402139-64534639 GCF_037392515.1 Haliotis asinina | reverse complement strand
TAGACTTATCTCACTGCAGGGATTCCTACCTAGACCTATGTTTCCTAGACTTATCTCACTGCAGGGATTCCTACCTAGACCTATGTTTCCTAGACTTATCTCACTGCAGGGATTCCTACCTAGACCTATGTTTCCTAGACTTATCTCACTGCAGGGATTCCTACCTAGACCTACGTTTCCTAGACTTATCTCACTGAAGGGATTCCTACCTAGACCTACGTTTCCTAGACTTATCTCACTGCAGGGATTCCTACCTAGACCTATGTTTCCTAGACTTATCTCACTGCAGGGATTCCTACCTAGACCTATGTTTCCTAGACTTATCTCACTGCAGGGATTCCTACCTAGACCTATGTTTCCTAGACTTATCTCACTGCAGGGATTCCTACCTAGACCTACGTTTCCTAGACTTATCTCACTGCAGGGATTCCTACCTAGACCTATGTTTCCTAGACTTATCTCACTGCAGGGATTCCTACCTAGACCTATGTTTCCTAGACTTATCTCACTGCAGGGATTCCTACCTAGACCTACGTTTCCTAGACTTATCTCACTGCAGGGATTCCTACCTAGACCTATGTGTCCTAGACTTATCTCACTGCAGGGATTCCTACCTAGACCTACGTTTCCTAGACTTATCTCACTGCAGGGATTCCTACCTAGACCTACGTTTCCTAGACTTATCTCACCGAAGGGATTCCTACCTAGACCTATGCTTCCTAGACTTATCTCACTGCAGGGATTCCTACCTAGACCTACGTTTCCTAGACTTATCTCACCGAAGGGATTCCTACCTAGACCTATGTTTCCTAGACTTATCTCACCGAAGGGATTCCTACCTAGACCTATGTTTCTTAGACTTATCTCACTGCAGGGATTCCGACATTGTGCTGTGTACCTTACACTTATCTCACCGTAAGGGTTCCAACCTGGTCCTATATGTAAAATTCTGCCGAGATTTGTTTATGCCTCTTTCACATGTAACCAGATTGTGAGTTTCGGGATAAACTTTGCACATGACCTTCTTGTATTCATTTATTCAAGGACACATCAGCCAAGGTACTAGAGGTTTATCTTGCATCGGAATGACATCTGCGATTTGCTGAGTGAGTGAGTGAGTATAGTTTAATATCACAGTAGTGGACACCAGAAATGGGCTTAATACATTATATCCATGTGGGGAATCGAACCCGGCCTTCAGCGTGACGAGTGAACGTTTTACCCACTAGGCTACCAAACTGTCTACAACTACGATTGGTTATTGAATCTTTGTTGTTGAAATGGGACGGACGTACGGACTGCCACGAGTTAAAAGTCCAAACAAACAATACTGCTTCATGACGGAGGTGTTTTCCACCATATATGCCTCTAGTCATTCTCAGGGATAAACAACCTTGGAGTGCTATTTAAGATACAGCTACCATAACTGGGGAACTATATATATATTCAAACTGACCATTTCCATAGTCTAGTGGACGGAGCATATATGTAGGAAGTGAAAGATCTGTGGTTCGACCGGGGTCTGGTCGGGGTGAAAGAGGATATAAAACGGCAATAGCTGTATCTCTGCATTGCGTTGCGGTGTTACAGGGACACAAGCGGCCGTGATCAGTATAGTGTGCCAGGGTGGTATGTTTTATCAGTGGCTTGCACCGTGAAACCGACATTCAGCTACGACTAGTCACCCCAACACAGTGTGTGAGTTGCATTAACCTGTAATCGGAACAATATTTCATTTATTTCATTTTTAAGCGTCAATTGGTGTTTAGTGTAGTAAAGGTATACAGACAGGTTTGGTGGTTTGTGTAATGATGTGTGTAGTGGTGTGTGTAGTGGTGGTGTGTGTAGTGGCAGTATGTAGTGAAGGCGTGTGTCGTGGTGTGGGTAGTGGCGTGTGTCGTGGGATGGGTAGTTGAGTGTGTCGTGGTGTGGGTAGTGGCGTGTGTCGTGGTGTGTGTAGTAGCCTGTGTCGTGGTTTGGGTAGTGGATTTTGTAGTGGTGTGTGTCGTGGTGTGGGTAGTAGAGTGTGTCTGTGGTGTGGGTAGTGGAGCGTGTCATGGTGTGGGTAGTGGAGTGTGTCGTGGTGTGGGTAGTGGAGTGTGTCGTGGTGTGGGTAGTGGAGTGGTGTGGGTAGTGGAGTCTGTCGTGGTGTGGGTAGTGGAGCGGTGTGGATAGTGGAGTGTGTCGTGGTGTGGGTAGTGGAGTGTGTCGTGGTGTTGGTAGTGGCGTGTGTCGTGGTTTAGGTAGTGGTGTGTGTCGTGGTGTGGGTAGCAGCGTGTGTCTGTGGTGTGGGTAGTGGAGCGTGTCGTGTGTCGTGGTGTTGGTACTGGAGTGTGTCGTGATGTGGGTAGTGGAGTGGTGTGGGTAGTGGAGTGTGTCGTGGTGTGGGTAGTGGAGTGGTGTGGATAGTGGAGTGTGTCGTGGTGTGGATAGTGGAGTGTGTCGTGGTGTGGGTAGTGGAGCGGTGTGGATAGTTGAGTGTGTCTGTGGTGTGGGTAGTGGAGCGGTGTGGATAGTGGAGTGTGTCGTGGTGTGGGTAGTGGCGTGTGTCGTGGTTTAGGTAGTGGAGTGTGTCGTGGTGTGGGTAACAGCGTGTGTCTGTGGTGTGGGTAGTGGAGCGTGTCATGGTGTGGGTAGTGGAGTGTGTCATGGTGTGGGTAGTGGAGGGTGTCGTGGTGTGGGTAGTGGAGTGTTGTGGGTAGTGGAGTCTGTCGTGGTGTGGGTAGTGGAGGCGCGTGTCGTGGTGTGGTTAGTGGCGTGTGGCGTGTGGCGTGTGGCGTGGTGTTGGTAGTTGAGTGTGTCTGTGGTGTGGGTAGTGGCGTGTGTCGTGGTGTGGATAGTGGAGTGTGTCGTGGTGTGGGTAGCGGCGCGTGTCGTGGTGTGGGTAGTGGAGTGTGTCGTGGTGTGGGTAGCGGCGCGTGTCGTGGTGTGGGTAGTAGCGTGTGTCGTGGTGTGGGTAGTGGAGTGTGTCGTGGTGTGGGTAGTGGAGTGCGTCGTGGTGTGGGTAGTAGTGTGTGTCGTGGTGTGGGTTGTGGAGTGTACCGTGGTGTGTGTAGTTCTGGTGCGTAGCAGTGTTTTGTGAAGTGGTGTGTGTCGTTGTGAGAGTAGGGTGTGTAAAGTGGTGTGTGTGTAGAGGTGCATAGTGGTGAATGTAGTGGTGTGTGTAGTGCTGTGTGTGTTGCAAGATTAGTTGTGGTGTGTGTGTACTGGTTGTGAGTGCACTGGTGGTGTCTGTGTAGTGGAGTGTGTAGTGGTAGCGTGTGTGTTGTGGTGCGTGTAGTGGTGTATGTGAGTGTAGTGGTGGTGTGTGGTTTTGTGTGTGCGTAGTGGTGTGAGTGTAGTGGTGGTGGTGTGTGCATTGGTGTGAGAGTAGTGGTGGTGGTGTGTGTAGCTGTGGTTAATGTGTAATGGTGTGTCTGTAGTCTCTGTGTGTATAGTGGCGTGTGTGGTGGTGGTGTGTGTAGTGATGTGTGTAGTGGTGGATTGTGTGTAACGGTGTGTGTAGTGGTGTCTGTAATGGCAGTGCGTATAGTGGTGTTTGTGTAGTAGTTGTGTGTGTAGTAATGCGTGTGTGATGGTAGTGTGTGTGGTGGTGTGTGTAGTGGTGATGTATGTGTAGTGGTGTGTTTATTGGTGATGTTTGTGTAGTGGTGTGTGAGGGCACAGCGGGTGAAAAGCTGGGGTTTTTTTCATTTCATTGCTTCACCTGTCAATGAGGTCAAATTACACACACACGGATCGTTTGATGAAGAAATTGGCCATATGTCGTTCTTCATCTATTATCGTAAATTATTTTGGTTCGTTTGAACCCTTTCTGTACCTGAGTTGGGGTAGTAATGATCCCGGTGGTGTGCTGAGATAAGACGCTTTGAGGTCACAAGTACGGCGTGGATGTCGGCTCACGTCTCTCATGACACCCCCCACTTGACTTGGATACGTGACAATGTCACGTGACGTCTGTTACTAGCAGTAACATCGGTCTCATTCTCAACCTGGAAGTATCATTTCAGTGCATTTGGACGCGGGGAAACACATGAACGTGGTGTGCGTTTTTGTTTCATCGCGGTGTACGTAGCTCGCGTCCAGCACTGCTAATTGCCTGTTCCTATACCTCCCATTCGTTACCTGTTGCCATAGTGACATACCCAGAGATAATAACAGTAATGCATTGTTCAAAGATGTTCGTATACGACATCGTTTCGTCAATAACCAGCGAACATCAACTTCAGCAATGCTTTGATCAATACACGCCACAGAATCTGTGTGCATTGGTTGAATGTATGATCCCTATTCACGGCCCACGGCGTGACACTTTGTTTGGCAATAGGAGTGTGGTATTTGAAGACTCCAATTCCTTGTGCACACTCCAGCAGCCATGCAGATCACATAACAAAATGTTTTCCCGTAGACTTCCATAGTTACGATATATGTTGTTTTAATAAATATATAAGTTACCCGCGAAGACCCGGGGTAGATCTATGCTTGACGTATAAGGCTACTAACGGGATCGGGTGGCCAGGCACGCTGACTTGGTTGACACATGTCATCGGTTCCCAGCTGCGGATCCATGCTCATGCTGTTGATCATTGGATTGTCTGGCCCAGACTCGATTATTTAGAGACAACTGCCATATAGCTGGAACATTGCTGAGTGCGGCGTAAAACTAAACTCATTCATTTACTCACTTAATAAATAAACAGAGCGTTTGCAGCTGTCACATATATTCCCAGTATGGCCTTAGAGCCCCCCCAAACTTTGCACCGTCTCGGCATGGACTGAATAAGTTTGGAAATGCAAAGTTATGGAACTGTGGTAATTCCTCTAGCAATGTCTGCGAATTACTTTTTTCTCCATGAATGTTGACAGTCTCGAACGATCAGTTTCCGCAGATACGTTTTTGTGCTTTCGTTCCATGGTCACAGACCAGCTTGTCTATGGCGATATTGTATAACAATCAAACGTTAAGTTTGAAAATTATTGGAATTTTTTAAATTATCATATCAATAACATCTATACGTTCTTTTGTGGGATGAGTATTTAAAATTTCAATATTTCCCGTGTTATAATTGACTCTGCCGTGTACGTGTACATGTTACGTCACGTGTCCTTACACAGGGCTTCATTTCTCCGGGCTACAGTCTGTAACTCAGTGACATTGTATAACATTGTACATAACACAGTATTACAATCTGTATGTCACTGTATGACTGTATGTAACACTACATAATACTAGTTATGATAATGGTAATACTGGGTGACGGTGCATGTCACTAGATGAATCTACACAACATCACCAAACCGTACTGTATGAATCTACATAACACTGTAGAAATCTACATAACACTCTGTGGATCTACATAACACTGTATAAATCTACATAACACTGTAGGAATCTACATAACACTGTATGGACCTACATAACACTGTATAAATCTACATAACACTGTATGGACCTACATAACACTGTATAATCTACATAACACTGTATGGACCTACATAACACTGTATAAATCTACATAACACTGTATGGACCTACATAACACTGTATAAATCTACATAACACTGTATGGACCTACATAACACTGTATAAATCTACATAACACTGTAGGAATCTACATAACACTGTATGGACCTACATAACACTGTATAAATCTACATAACACTGTATGGACCTACATAACACTGTATAAATCTACATAACACTGTATGGATCTACACAACATGTATAAATCTACATAACACTGTAGGAATCTAAATAACACTGTGTGAATCTACATAACAGTATGAATCTACATAACACTGTAGGAATCTACGTAACACTGTAGTCCTGAATCTACATAAAACTGTAGTAATCTACACAACACTGTAATATTCTACACAACACTGTAGGAGTCTACACAACAGTGTAGGAGTCTACACAACAGTGTAGGAGTCTACATAACACAATACACTACAATGATATTATGATTCTCTAATGACACTATATAGAGCAAGACACATGACTATTTTTAATGTTTTATGGATCGGCATAAACCTTACTGACTTGTTCGGCATTATACATAACTGTACATGACGCTACACGACTCTACATGACATTGATATGACCCAGTATAGCTATACATAACGACGTGGTATATGAGTTTATATCACACTCTGTGGGACACTGCATGACACTACACTGGACGTTACATATGACATTACTCAACTACACCATCCATTATGCTTCTCCCGCTGAAATACTGATTGACTACAGTCGCTGAGCTCGATGGCACTCATCACATCCACCATCTTCGTCGCAGCGCCTACAACGCGGAGACTACAATCAGACGCCCATAACCCGGATGTCAAAAGATGGACCGATTCTTTCCTGAACACAGCACCGAAACAGTATTGTGATGAACAGAACTACTCAGGTGGTACCAATGATCGATTGGCGTCTTCATCGTGTACACCTGGATAAGTGTTGTCTCTTGCACCAGCATAATACATGGCACCGTGCCAGGATCCAGTGTCGCTTGGAGTTGACTAACGTATGTACCACGTGCCGTTTCATAGAAATACATGCATGGTAATTGTCAGGGAATCCGAGAAACTGTTTGGTTATAACGTGTATCTTATGTCACCATTAGTGCCTTTGAAATTCTATAAGGTATTTCAGCCTTAAAGATCAAATAACAAAGTTCAACAGACCGCTGGAGACTGTTGCGTTTTAACTGCTGTGTCGTGGTTTAACAAACTGCATGTCGAGTCTTGAATGTTGTTGCTGGAATATAAAACCTACACCTTTATCCACGAAAAAAACACGTTGTTGGCGATACGACCTTGAGGCTGATATGACAGACAAGGAAGACATATGCCTTCATTGTTCTCGTCGCTACTGCACGGACACAATGTAGATGTCATGTGCGTCAAAGTATTTTTAAAAAGACGTGGCGTGAATAGGTTGTTGATACGACACCGAACAACATTCATTCACCCAATTAATAAAATGACATGTGTTAGCAGGCATTGAGTAGATCGATGCTCATGCTGGTGATCACTGGATTGTCTGGTACAGATTCGATTATTTACAGACCACCCCCATATAGCTGGAATATTGCCGAGTGTGGCGTTGAACTCACACACTCACTCACTCGTAATGTAACAACGATGAACGTGTATCAACCACTGGTTTGCATGGTCCAGATTCGATCAGAACAACACACCGTCATATAGTTAATGCAATAATAACAAACTAGATTAGCCATGCGGGGATGAAAAGACGGTTAACCTTTTCCTCGCATGGTTTTATGTTCTTTGAGAGATAGGGATAGTGGTGGGGGTTGGGGGTGGGCAGCCTGGTGTCCATAAACGCCCACTCTTCACGCCGATGACCCAGGTTCGTTTCCCCACATGGGTTGCATGCGTGAAGCCAATTTCTGGCGTCCCCTGCGGTGATGTTGCTGGAATATTGCTGGAATATTGCTGGAATATTGTTGAAAGCAACGTAAAACTAAACTCACTCTTTGAGAGACAGTGTATATGAGCAAGACACTGAAACATTACTCTCTACCACATACTGATGTGTTTGTCATTCACTGTGATTGTCGGTGTTGAGCTTAACCTCGAATTATCAGACAGCGATATGTGTACCAACACACTGCCACAATCCCCACACCGTGTGCCCAGTCACGTTCTGCGTGAACAGTTACCCACTCCTCATGCGGCTCACGTGCTGAAAAAGTCCTTCCCTTTTACTGCCTCTTGAAGCAATTCCCAGCACAAAGACACCCTTTCCAAAGAGCAGATGTTTTTTATAGCGATGTGAATGACATTTTGCTTTAAAATCAGTTTTCGTATAAATTTTCAAAGCGTTTCGTTCAAAACTGACGATGATTTTATTTAATGGGTCTGATCCACCATTCTAAAACTCGCCTTCCTGTTCAGGTCAAACAGGTACAAAGTATGTTCCATAATATTATATAATATTATCATTATATTATACTACACGAACGGCAAGACCGTTGAGAGCTACTAATCTCCATGTCGCGAGAACACTGAACTGTCTGTCACTAAAATCATTTGGAACCGTTACAATGTTATAGTTGAGCAGAAGTCACTGCCATGCATGTCGAACTAACATAGGTTTCCTTCAAACATCATTTAAAAACCTTCTGGTTTAAAAAATAGATTCGGAAAAGAAGAGAAAACACACTCACTGTTGTCTCTCCACTACCATGACTTCTGTCTCTGTATTATCAGGTATAACGATCAGAGCATGCATGGAGGATTTACCGAAATATACATGCATTTATTATCTATTGTTTATACACACATATTTATTCACCTGAGTCACTATTTACTTTGCACACGCCCAGTGAACCCGATATATCTGTTGTGTGGGATACGACATAGCACGTGATGCGTGACAGGTGCAAGTAGAAGAGGCAGTGTACAAAGTAGCACGAACACCTGTGTACACCTGTGTACAGCGCATTTCAAAAGGCAGGTCAAGTTATACAAAGTTGGACACGTGACCGACTTCGGCAGCTTGATTCCTGTCCAGGGATTCGGCCAGGCCCTTCAGTCAGGCATATATATATGCCTGACTGAGGGGCCTGGCCGAATCCCTGGATATATATATATATATATATATATATATATATATATATATATATATATATATATATATATATATATATATATATATATATATATATATATATATATGAGTTCTTTTTCGATCCAGTCCCTGTCATGAGGTGAGGTGAGGTGAGGTGAGGTGAGGTGAGGTGAGGTGGCCTTTAACGTTGCACATTCGCTCATATGACGACGTGCATGCGTGTGTATGTGTCGCTGCTTGTGCATGCCAAGACGCAAGATCATTTTATTGTGGTTGTTCACTGAGATACCATGCCTCAGTTAAAGGTCACATGCAACCAAAAAATCAATCATAATTAAAACACGGTTATCACTTGTTCATAATATATAAAATGCATTGGTGATTGTGAAAAAACAAATGAACCATATTATAAGAGTATAATCGTAAATCAAAAGTGCAATATTTTGTACTTGGGTTTACTGCCCTCGAAACGAAACAGCCACGATACCGAACCCAGTCAGGGCCAGTTTGTGTGCCCTCAAACCGGCGTACACGACGCCTTGTCATTGGCCACTGATTCATTTGCCCATACCGCTAAGCCGGCTCTTATGGCTTAAAAACCCCATAGGTGCTAATTTCAAATTGCAAATGGTCAGTTATTGAAGTTGTGCATTGCATATTGTCATTAACAGACAGACAGGCAGGCAGGCAAGCAGGCAGGGAGTGTTTTGGTATGACGCGACCAGGAATCGAACTCGCGACCTTCCGCTCACCGGGCGGACGCTGCAAACACTGTACCACGGAGGCACTCCTATGTAAGGCATATGCGTGGTACACGCATCTCCATAGTCAAATGACTTTTAAGGGAAAACTGCTTATTAAGTAGCGAATGGGTACCCGGTAGGGCCAGATGTTAACCTTCGAGACAAACTGTCTGATATGATCCCCAGGGAGATGAGGAAATGAGGTTGATAATATCAAATACACACTGACCTTTGACCGGGGTCAGAAGCATGACCTTGGCGTGTATTAGAAGTATATTGGAAAATAATTGGCAGTTCAAGTAACTGTTATCTACCCTGGGGCTCCTTTCACAAAGGAACCTTTACTAAGGTTAACCTTAACTCCCAATGGAACTCCCAGTGGGAGTTAAGGTTAACCTTTGTAAAGGTTGCTTTGTGAAAGGAGCCCTTGGTGTATAACGCACACCTCAAACATGCTCATTCGTACTCCACAAGTACTGCCGTCGAACAACTTCGCCATTCTTTAAACCAAACTTCATTCTCGCGTACAGCTTATTTGCATCTAGTTGTCTCGAGACTGAAGACAATAGTGGTACAATTAATGTCGGTTTTGACCAGCAGCAACAACCTGCTTTGTTCAACACATGGAATGACGCCCAATACTCAGTTTCAGCAGACAATGCTACAGAATACATGCATATACAGCCTGTCTAACAAGGGTTCATACAAACCAGCATCACGTTCTGTAATGTCTTTAATGAATGTTTATTCAAACCAAAGGTCAATCAATACTAATTTAGCATGCGCACATGTGCACAACATTAAATTTTCTCGCCCCGCCCACTCCCCTCCCCTCATGGTGGCAGACCCCTAAAATACGTAATGGTTCAAACAAATTCAACTGTTGCCTCCTCCTTAAGTACATGGTACAAAATATTGACTCTTGCACGTTCGTCTTGCAACAGCTGACTAAATTTAGCCATGACTGAATATTTGTAAACTGACCTTGATATATATTTTTTATAACGTATATATTTAGGACAAACCATCACAACATGTTATTCATATCCAATGTTCTTACAGCAAAATGGACAGAACCATTAACTGAATTTAATTTACCTTTACCATCTACCTTTTTTAACCATTACATCAGGAGAACTTAATCTGAATTTACTTAATGCAGTCCTACATTTAGCAATATCAATATCTACCAAGTGTCTTTCAAATATACACTTTGCTTAATATGCTGGTACAACCTTGTGTCACGTAATGAGGCTAAATTATGTCACCACGTTTGCTCACATATATCCCTGTTTCTCTGACTAAATGATCTAAGAATTCCTAGTTAAGTAACAACTGCTTAGGCATTCCACATATATCCAAATCTATACTTATTCAGGGTATCCCTAAGTGAAGTCACCCAGCTTACTCTATTACTTTATGAGATCTAGACAACTCTAAGACAGTACTGTAAACAACTTTGATATCACGGTCCTTGCTGCTATCCAATATCTTCAACCAGCATTTAACCATCCTTATCAACCCAACTGTAGTTAATGGTTGAACACCAACTTTGCCACACACCAAAGCAAAACACGAGCAGACGTTTCAGCTCTTAACGTATACTATAAAAAAAAACTGTAAATAAACCTTCTCAGTCATGTAATAAATCTTCGGATGCAAATTATGAAGGCAATAAAAATGAAATTCTTTGCCTTTAGAAAAAGAGCAACATGAGTATGATTTTACGACGCTTTTAGCAATGTTCCAGCAATGTCACGGCGGGGAACACCAAAACTGGGCTTCACACATTGTACCCATGTGGGGAATAGAACCCGGGTGTTTGACGTGTTTGGAAAGACAAACAGTGTGTAGGTGTCGTGGTAGTTTGTATATGCCCTTCACTGTTGCTACTGATCTCACTTTCGATAATAATTGAATTGTTGAAATACGCTTTTCATTTCTTTCACCCACAGATCAGCTCACATTAGTGTTGGGTATTTCTACATTTGTAAAGTTCACCCATTTTTTAGGTCAGATTAGGATTGGGTATTTCTACATTTGTAAAGCTCACCCAGTTGAGGTCACATTAGTACTGGGTAATTCTACGTTTGTAAAGTTCACCCAGTTTTGGTCGCATTAGTACTGGGTAATTCTACGTTTGTAAAGTTCACCCAGTTTTGGTCGCATTAGTACTGGGTAATTCTACGTTTGTAAAGTTCACCCAGTTTTGGTCGCATTAGTATTGGGTAACTCTACATTTGTAGTTGACTCAGATTTTAGGTCACACCAAAATTTAGCATCGGGTACATTTGTAATGTTCACCAAGTTTAGGTTACTTTAGTATTGGGTAATTCTACATTTGTAAACTTGACCCATATTTTAGGACACATTAGTACTGGATAACTCTACATTTGCAAAGTTCACCCAGCTTAGGGCACATTAGTACTGGGCAGTTCTACATTTGTAATGTTTTCTCGGTTGAGGTCACTTCAAAATTCAGCATTGGGTAATTCCACATTTGTAATGTTCACCAAGTTTAGGTCACATTAGTACTGGGTAATTCTACATTTGTAAAGTTTTCTGCATTCTGTGTGTTCGAACGCATGTCTCACAGGCCTTTGGCTGGATGTTATATTTTACCAATATTGTTACGGGTATTGACATGTACAGATGTGTTTTGATGTCCTTCTCCTTCAATACAAACATATTTACTGTGCCAGAGGTATTGACAAAATCATATGTGTTTACATCCCGAAATTACGGAATCCTTTGGCTTCGCTTACTGACGTGGATTAAGACCTCAAGCAAGCCTAATTCTGTTCATAATAGTGCTCATGTTTACAATAATAAAAATGCAGAATGTTAAAAACGATTTAAACGTCCTTGATCGCGAGGCAAAGTAAGGTCACTAGAGTAGCCTCCCTTGCACTTATCGCTGTCCTGTTAACCAAACGTTTTGCCTTTCTGTGGGCAGTATAGTAAATATGGTCTCTTTTTAATATCACAAACTTGAGGACAGTCAGAATGAGAACATGGCGGCTATAATGACTTAATGGCTATTGAGTGTGTTCACACCATGTAGAGTATGGTTTCCAAGTGGGCTTTGGGCAGAAAACTTCATGTCAACGTGAGGTGTTACTTGTATGTTAAATCATTACTACTGATGTCTACGCCGTAGCTATTCCAGCCGAATCTGACCTAGGCATTTAGCAAACCAACTAAGCATATGTTATAAATCTGAAACAATAGGTCATTAAAAAAACAGAGAAATATTATTGGACATTTGACCTATCATGTCGAATGTGATCGTGAGGAACAAGTTTCTCCCCAAATACCAGGAGCGACAAATACACTTGAGTGAGTGAGGTGTTACGCCGCTGTAAGCACTATTTTACATTTCAGCTTAATGTTATCAGGGAGTGTAAGATTATCATAGGAGGGAACTCAAGTGGCGCAGCTAGCATGAAGACCTTTACCAAGTAAACCCTGTCGTGGTACCCTAAACCCAGGGGACTTAAACGGATAAAATTTGGGATTCGAACCCACCGAAAGCGGATCCTGACACGGACGCATAGTTACATCAAGGAGACCATTCGCGTCTCTATAGTCCACACAGAATAATTCTTCTAACGCAATGGAGGCTAAAATAGTGCTCTCGAATGTTCATTCAGTCTGTGTCCGATATCCCCATGCCGTGAGTCTCCTTTGAGCACCCTGACTACACTATCTGATCAGCCCGACGTTTGAGTGGAAACCAATTACTAGCACCTGTGGCGTTATCCGGGTATACGGGGTTGGTAACCTACCCGACAAACCACTCTACGGCTGCCTGATACCGAGATAGGACTTCTGGACGGGAGTCCGGGCATGGCACGCGAGAGTTCTGCTGTGTTTAGAGAGGTCTTCTGTGGATATATTGCTGGGTAACCTGGTATGTTTGTGGGAGAGCTGTCCGAGCTGTGTCACCCTGCAGTGAAGTGCTAGGCTTGTGTGGGTGTCAACTCTGTTGACCAAACCGTTTGTTGACTCCACGTTTGTAGAAGCTGCATATGGGGATGATGTCTGGTCAACATGCATATGAACGGTTCCATTGAACTGGAAACGTTTGAATCTTCTGACGTTGTAGCAGTGGCGTCCGTTCCCAGTAGCAGGGTCATAGCACGACTGTCAGAGGACTGTCACCACCTGGAATCTGTGACGTGATGTTATCAATCTGTGTCACCTAGCAACAATGATTGACAACAGAGACAATGGGATGCACATCGTCAAGGTAAGGCCTCCACATGTGTTCCCATGACGTCAGGTGTGATGATATCACAGCCATACAAACAGTTTATAGAGGAGAGTAAACCCCTGAATGGAAATCCATTCCAAAATAAAAACCAGTATTGAAATTTAGCACAACCCATAGCAAAAGCGCTTATCCGAAGTTGGCTGTATTAGGGAAAACTATTTGAAATGGCGAGGAAAGGAGTGAGTGAGTGAGTGAGTGAGGGAATGCGTCCGCAGTCACCAGAACGTCAATCTACGTCGCGACGGACTGTATATAGTTATTACTACAACATACTAACGAATAGTTTCCCTATTCTATCGGGACATAATGAAATATAATCTCTAGGTGCCACATTGTATCCCTTCCACTTTCGACAGACAACACAAATAAATGACCAACTCATTGTGGAGTCCCTCACCGAAATGTCTATAATCACTGTTCCAATGTTATCTTGTGTGCCCCCAGACACTGGCGCGCAGAAGAATGAGCATAACATATGTTACAGTCAGATTGTGAAATCGTGAAATGACTAAAAAAATTCACTTTTTGTGAAATGACTACTAGGGTCAGGCATTTCACGTCTTTTTGTGACAACAATCAATATACTTCAGTCATTTCACGAAATGTTATTTCATCTGTATATGGTGGACTAGGTTTGTGAGGTGTGGTCACTCTGGACACAGCAAGTGTCAAACAAACAGGTGTAAATGCTTCAAAGCCAAGCTGAAGTGCAACAGTCGCTGCCACAATAGTTTTAACTGCTAGTGACAATAGGTAGATTAAGTTATTAAGTGAATGTTCATGAAATGACTGGAGTATAACGATTATTGCTACACAAAATGATGCGAAATGGCTGACTCTCTTAGTCTCAAGTCCCCATAAATACCTTTTGAAGTGAAAGGGATTATATCTAAGGTCTCATTTGTATGGTTATTTACCGTTGAAAACATACTGCGAGATATGAAGATACAGGTTAATCCCCATTGAGTCAATGACCTCATAAGATCATAAAAGACAGTCAATATAATGTCCCACAGAGCATATAAGACATGGCTCGGAATACTGGCAACCGTACACTGCAATGAATTACATGCGTGTCGTACTGTATACTTGCCTACTGTAGTTAATGAACTCTAGACTGGAACAATGTCAACAAAGGATATAGTTACAGAGGCGCCATTGTCGACGCGTTGACACAAAAACGATCTGGCTGTGCTACTTTGATGTTTTAGATCACTCGATAAATACGTATTTCATATACATGTCTCCATTGTTCTGAAATGTGGAGATTATAACCAGGATAGACTCATTGCCTTACCGTTCGTGTTGTAAAGACAGAAAGACTTATGCCATGTTTCACGGAAACTGTAAATCAATATAACCGATAAACTGTCGACTTAATCGAATGTCATATATCTACAAGGCAAGGGTCGGCGGGCTACAGCACCTCACTATTGAGGTATTCAGAACCCAGCACCTTTGTCCCATGTCAGTAGTTGGGAAGGGCTGACTGACTTAACATGTACATAAATTGACTGGTACTGGTTTTACATACACACATAGTACTTAATAGCAGTTAAAGAAAATCTCCATGTGACTATTGGTAGTCATGGATTTAGGGTATTGCAGCATACATCCTTCATTGAGGCTGTTCTTTAATTTGTTTTGAGTGGTATATTATAATTTGTTCACTGGTCACGGTGTACCCTCGATGTTTGTACATGTTCCTGTTGGCTCAGGGGAGGACGAGGGGAACATGAACAAACATCGATGCTCGGGAAACTTAAATAAAAGTCGAGGGTACCTCAACCCATGGTTCCCGAGGGACCAGTGAACAACGTATTTATCTTACTTAACACCTCAATGTAAATTTTGAACTGTTTGAAGCATGGGTATCGGATCATACTGTACACTTCAGCCAACCTGTGTGAATCAAACAATTCGAATCTTGCATCTTGCTGATTTTTGCCCTGTAGGTATTGTCATTAGACTTCTCAATATTCACACTGACTACATTTGAACGTTTTGTCAAAATATATTTATTGGAAAGAGAGTCAAATATTTTCGTAGCCATCGTTACATTTTGAAGACGACACAAGAAAAACAAATTTAGAGTTATATCCCTTCCATCAATTTCCATTCGCAAAACATCGGTAATTTCCGTGCATCATGCGTCATTTAAAAGTAACTACCACGAAGTACCGCATTAGTTGCAGCGGGGTGTATTGCAATGCACCTCTTGTACACGGGGTACACTGTGACATTTATGTGTGAGGTAAGACAAATATTCTAGTAGTTGTTTTGAGCCTAGTGAGTTGGCTCCACGAATCGCTGACATCATTGTTGTCATTTCGTATTAATGAAACAGACCATAGATAATGCACCTCTGTTTCGAGGCTGAACTTTTTATTTCAGTTTCATGACGTAGCAGATCTCTATCACACCTACTTCATGAATCAGAACAGTGTTGTCCCACCTGTCGTTCTGTCGATTAGGGCGTTAGGGTAGCCTAGTGGTTAAAGTGTTCGCTCGTCAAGCCAGAGACAATGGTTCCATTATCCACATCGGCACAAAGTGTGTTAAACTCAGTTCTGGCGTTGTCAGAGGTGGCATTGGTGGAATATTGCGAACTAAACAAACACGGCATTAAACCATACTCAATCACTCGTTACATCCAGGTGTGTTTTCCCGTGTACAGGATGTATCACAGGTCGCCAGTGCGGGTCAGAAAGTCGATAAATGACATTCTACCATGACTACGTGAAACATTTTTTTTTTTAAATTAGAAAAAAATATACATATTACATAGTGGGATTGCTGGCTAGTATACCGGGGCTTAATTTATTATTTTTTTTATCCGCAGTAGGGGCCTATGAGGTTTATCACTTTTGAATTTTTGCATCCATATTTGTTTTAGGACTGCTTCGGCTGAGGATCAATCGTATATACGAGACGAAGGTACCAACTGTCCGATATGTTTAAGCTCGATTAAACAGCCCAAGACACTTCAATGCCAACACTCCCTCTGTTCACGGTGTCTTCAACGCTATATCAACAGCCTCGATAACACAGACAAACTTAGGGGATTCCCTTGCCCTATCTGCCGGAAGTTGACCATCATAGCCAATCCCGACACGCCACGTCAGACTTGGGTTTCGCAGCTTCAAGAACCAGAACAAGCAGGTGTGTATGTTTCTGGTGTTCTGCCGATGTTAAAATTAACTTTATTTCAAATGTAAAGCTATTGATCATACATGCCAGTTGTAAACTTTTGGAAAATGTTTTTGTTTTGTTTACAAACGATGAAAAACCACACACACCCAAAAAATATTGAAACTTGATACTTATATTTATGCATTTCCTCTTTTTCAGAGCCAGTACGGAACAGAAATTTAAGCCTAACCGATACGGGAACTACAATACATCCAGCATGTTCACGTGACAACAACGTCATTAAGTCCAACGCGAGGGGCGAGTCCTTTGAGCCCCTGATAGTTGACATCGTTGTTGTTGATGTAAATGATGTGGCTGTCGTGGTGGTGGCCGACTTCAACAACAAGTCACTGAAGTCCCTGTACAGACAACGAGGACGGGATGTGTTCTCGTCTCTTTCAGTGGAATCCAACCCGTTCTGTTTGGCTTTGATATCTGACAGAACAGTAGCCTTGACCTTGCCCTGGTCAGACAAAATATGTATAACGGAAGTCACCTCTGGCCTTCGCGTAAACAAAAGCATTGAAACTGGCAAAGCCTATTATGGGATTGCAGGGATTGATGAGGATTGTCTTGCAGTGAGCACGACCTGGCAGACACCATGTTCCGTAGATATTATAGATCACAGCGGAAGAGTAATCAAAACTATCGACACAACTGATTACGGAGAGAGTTTGTTCTCCGATCCGTGGTACATGGCTGTCACGCCCTCTGGTGACATTCTGGTATCGGACTGTCAAGAACAGTCACTCATGTGTTTAGATCAGAGCGGCCACACTAGATGGCGCTACAAGCCTCGAGGGAACGCAATGTTGAAAATTCCGGCAGGTGTGGCTTGCGATAGCGAAGGGAACATTTACCTGGCAGATACCGACCGACATTGTGTCATAACGCTTGACGAACATGGACGCTTTCTGCGGGAGGCGGCTTCAAGCGCCGACGGAGTTGAACGACCTCGGTGCATTACCGTCACTGACTCTGGATGCATGTATGTCACAATGGAAAACGGTGATATCAGAATAATTAACTTGAGGTGAATGATATCAACAAAAAATGTTGATGAAAATATATGGTACATATTTGTTAGAACTTGAGTGTGAGGGTGTGAGGATTAAGCCGTTTTATAAATATTCCAGGAATATTGGTGGACAGGTCAGAAATAACCTGTACCGTCACCTATGTCGGAACGAACCGGGCTTCAGCTTTAAAGTTCGTCTGTCATACAGACTCTGAAATAAATATATCTAAGAAAGCCCATGCAAGTCTAGCATATATGGCATGTCCAGAGTTTCATAATTTCTGAAAATGAAGAAAGTTCGGGGCCCCTTTTCATTATATTTACGATCACTATGTTTCTTTGTAAAATATGTTCATTTTAGAGACTAGATGTTAATATACCCTGAAATCCAAAAAAGTAAGTTACTCTCCAGTCTGAATGCATACCTAACATAGCATGAAGGTCATCGTCCAATAAACAATAATAGCTGTATGTCATAAAGTGCCGGTTCTATGCAGTAGTGTTGGTTGGTGTTTAAAGCATTACCACGCAACAATTGTAAAGAAGTACACTGGCACCCAATGGCAGCAGCTGTACAGCTGTTCTGTGCCTGGATTTACCGACCAAACGTATTTAAATAGTACTTATCTTGAGATACTTAACAGCGTTGCTTGTCCAGCGCAGACGACGTCAGCAGTTCTGGCTCCCAGTATTTGTGGAACTAATCACCCTTACCCTATGCTCATAATGTCAATCACTGGATGGTGTGGTCCAGATTTGATTATTTACAGACCGCTTTCATACACCTGGAATATTGCGAGGGCCTGTGTCCTCGGTACATTGTTTCACACTTCGTTCCCATCTTGCCTATGTACACTTTTTAATACCCCAGCTGGTTCCGAATCTTGATTTGTTGTTTGTATGATAATTATTAGCCCGGGAATTCTGCGCAGCTGCATTAGTGTACTTCCGTATCGAAGGTGGGCATCGTCTGCTACCACATTTACACTTGAAATCGGGACATTTCTACAAGGGATTGGTTTTTAATCACTAGTACGAAAGGTAGGGAAATGGTTACTGTTTGAGATTTTCATGAAAATTCGTTTTCATCAGACTTTTAAACCTTTTTTCTTCATTTTTCAAAATTGTATTTAACTTTTCCTTACATTGATGAAGTGAAAATGTTCCTAGAACGCTTCTCTAGTTCGGATCTCCAGCTGGATGAGTTGCTTGCTGCGGAGAATTACCGAACAGGAAGCGATCTCGTCAGAACGCCGGTAAGGTCAACCGTATCGCATAATGTAACCTTAGAATCTTACAGTCGTCTATAAGACTTATATTTCTAGGTAAATATGATTTATAACAGCATGTTAGCAACGTAAACAACAAAAAACAAGAGACGATAGTTGCCGTGTTGCGATCGATGTTCTTAGGTGCGCGAAGTTACCGGACGGCTTTGTAATAGTTTTTCCATATTCTCTCCTCTGACCGTCGCGCCCATTGAGTGAGTTTAGTTTTACGCCGCTTTTTAGCAATATTCCAGCAATATCACGACTGGGGACACTAGAAAATGGGTTTCAGACACTGCACTCATGTGGGTAATCGAACCCAGGTCATCGGCGTGACGAGCGCACATTTTAACCACTAGACTACCCCACTCCCCTCTCGCCAACTGACAGCAACCACGTTTATTTGGGAACACTAGCAGTGAGTGAGTATGATTTTACGCCGCTTTTGAGCAACATTCCAGCAATATCACGGTGTGAGACACTAGAAATTGACTTCACACATCGTAACTATGTCAGTCTGAGCAGCTGACATTTTAACCATTAGGCTATCCAACGACCCAACAGTGAAAGCAATCCCTATTTGACGCTTGCATCACCTCACACGTGATTCCCACGAATGTAATAGCTGACTTTATTCTGCCAATCAAACTGCACATTACCTGATAAAATATGATATCTCACGTTTGCAGCATACATTTGTTACATTAAAAACTATGAATATTAGCTGGCCCGGACCAGTTGTAACATCTTACCTCACTCTTGCCTTATATGTCTATGAAATCAAACTCCAAACACTGATTTGATAAAATCTGAAGTACACACTCCATGTGATGGGACATGAATGCAGAATGTCGATACATTAGCTGCCTACGCAAGACGTGTATATACTAGTATATACTAAGTACATGAATGAGGTGAGCGGACTTTCAACTCAACCCCAGGGCCTTTCCTGTGAGCGGTATAATCCTGCTCGCGGCCGTCCCAACACAGACAGTCGGAATACCGGACTCCACCAATGTGTATGTGAGCATACATGTATAAACAGTTTTTAACAACAATGGGCAGGCAAAGATTCAACAATGGACAAATAGAGAAACACAAGCACTTCCTTCAACAGTCGATGTGATGACAGACACAGCCAAGGGGGATGACCAATAAAGGCCATAAATTTCATATACAGTAATTAATGGAAGTGACAAAGAGGAACACGGTAGCTGACAAGACACCGTACATTGTGGGAGTGATAAAAATTAAGAATGCAGATGAAAACATAACATAGCTTGGTTACAAAGTTTGGGGTTTTCAGAATATGGGCGATGGTTATCCTGAATTAGACACTGTAACACGTATAATTAAATGCCTCATAGAGTGACGATGCTAGTATATTGACGAATTCTGTCCAGAGACACTGTTTTCTTATCAATCCATCATCCTCATAAGCGAAGTATACCTAATATGTGTCACCCTGGGGAATGAAAATATACCCATGATAATGAGCCCTCCTCTCTCATTTGAGAAATAGTTGCTTAAAATGTTTAGTATATTTAGGTGTGATTGTACGTATGAAGTTCTGTTGTTGATATCACATAAGAATATACACTCTAAAAGATGGGGGACGGTGTCATAGCCTAGTGGTTAAAGAGGTAGCTCGTCACACCGATGACTCGTGTTCTATTGCTATTCTGGAATATTGCTAAAAGCGGCGTAAAACTCACTCTAAAATATGCAAAGAGACAAAAAGTAGATCACATGTCCTATTTTTGTGACACGAACTCGGAATGAACTCCGTTGATTCGTCATCCTCGCACGAACTGCCTCTGCCTGGATGGATAAACAAGAGTTACTTCCCTTTTACCGCTGTTCAGAACGCGGGAACCCCCTCTCCTTCAGGACACGCATACAATCGGGATTCGGCAAGATGACGATGTGAAACATGGAGACAATATATCGCTCTCATCAACACATCGCTATTTCTTCATAGATATATTAGGTTAACAAAATAAACAAAATATGGCAGCAGACTATAACCTATGAAATATAGGACTATGCAAGCAGCCAAAAAAACCCTCCAAACCCTAAAACCAAAACCCTGCCCAGAGAGACCTAACTCAGCACTTGTCACACGTAACAACTTGCAGGATTCGTGAGCACTTGGTTTGTTGCGACAAAATGGCCAGGGTGACTTGACGCAGTAAGAAGCGCACTGTGTGAATTGTTTGTATCTTTGTTTTTAACTTGTGTGGCAGCTTCCTACTAGAGTGTGTACATATGTGGTTGCTTATAGCTGATTTTCCTGGGTAGGTTTGAAGGTATGCAACAACGTGTGATATAGGATTGAACTTTCTGTATACACGTGTAACGGCCCCTTTATACAGGTGTAGCGACTCCTGTATAAAGGTATGACTGCGCCTGTATACTTGTGACGAGCCCTGTACATGCGTGACGATCTCCCACTGCATACGAATGACAACCTCTGTATACACGTGTGACGACCTCTACACACGTGTGACGGTCCCTGTATACGCATGACGGCGCCTGTATACATGTGACAGAGCCTGTAAACACGTTTGACAGACCCTGTATACACGTATGAGGGCCCCTGTGCACACGTGTGACGCTCCCGGTGCACGTGTGACAGTCCCTGTTTTACGAATAACGACCTCTCTCTGTATACGAGTGACAATCTATGTATACATGTGACGGCCCCTGTATATGAGCGACAACCTCTGTAAACATGTGACGGCCCCTGTATACGAGTGACAACCTATGTATACATGTGACGACCCATGTATATGAGCGAGAACCTCTGTATACATGTGACGGCCCCTGTATACGAGTGACAACCTATGTATACATGTGACGACCCATGTATATGAGCGAGAACCTCTGTATACATGTGACGGCCCCTGTATACGAGTGACAACCTCTGTATACACGTATGACGGTCCCTGTATACTCGTTTGACCCATGAAATAAACATCAATTATAAAATAATGTGCAGCACACGTTCTACTCAGTAATATATCCAATATATAGCAATCAAGATATTCTGAAACTTTGACATCGTTTGTAGAAGTCTCTCGAGTAACAAACGCCGAGAAGGTCCAAGGTTAAATTCATCAAAAACGCCAAATGTCTAATTCTCGTGTGTTTTTTTGTTAAAAGTGTAACAACCAACCACCATGTCCTTTGTGTTGATGTCGTTACTTCACTTGACGGAATTTCAAATTCTGGTTATTCACATTTAAAAGAAAATTTGTCGATTGATACTTCTCTCCTGAAGTAAATGCACAATCCGCTGGTGGGATTTCATCCCTTGCTAATTAATGATTTGTTCATTTGATCTGGAGTAAGAAAAGGGCAAATCCCCAAACTCCTTTAATCACCGATCCAAACTATCGTACTGTTAATCAAAATATCTTCAGAAATGTGATCAAAATGACAGGAATTATGATTGAATTTCGCTAAATGTGGTGATGGGTGGAGATCACGTGACATTAGAAGATGATACTGTTTCCGGGATCACCGGGAGGTCACGTTGTAGGGCGTCCAATCAGCTGGCCCTGCTACGATTAACACTCTGTATAGAGCTGAATATAATTTCACGATGAAATTTGAGAAGGTCCTGATGGCCGTTTGTTTCCAAATGAAATCTGAAGTGGCCTCATGTTCTGTTATTGTGCGTGAGACTGTGCCTTTCAGGCGAAAGTAGCAATATTCGGCCGATAATAAGGTATTGGGTGGGCGTGAAGTGGACTGCCACCTAGTTTATCGTCAAGTCACGTCCGTCCTGTCCAGCTGAACATCGGGCAATAGCATCTCGGACAGTGACTCCTGTACAGCAATAGAATCAACCAGAACAGACAGTAGTGTGCGAAATAGTTTCCAAATTTTGCTAACCAATAGGGTTAGTTATGTCTGAAAGTTACTACCCCACTAAATATTTCACTAGTCCAAACTCTGACTGTAGACAGACTTCATCTTTATGTTGCTACATGTAATATGATGAGCATTTGTACCAGGCCACAATCTTGCATGATTTAAAAGACTTTTGGTATGTTGTAACTTAACAAGTTGGAGAAAGTGATGTGTCTGCAAAATGACCCCATGAATATGCACCAGCCAGTCAGGCCAGAGATTGTAGATATTTACTGACCCGAATGGATTTTACTACCCTCGGACTTGCAGACAAGTGGCTATTTGGCAGACTGCCAGGCAGTCACATCTGAAATGATAACAGATTGGTGGTTATGATGATGGTGGTGGTTGTTGTGGTGGCGGTTGTGGATGTGGTGGTTGTGGATGTGGCGGTTGTGGTAGTTGTGGTGGTTGTTGTGGATGTGGTGGTTGTGGTGGTTGTTGTGGCGGTTGTGGTAGTTGTGGTGGTTGTTGTGGTGGTTGTTGTGGTGGTTGTTGTGGTGGTTGTGGTAGTTGTGGTGGTGGTTGTGGTGGTAGTTGTGGTGGTTGTTGTGGTGGTTGTTGTGGTGGTTGTTGTGGTGGTTGTTGTGGTGGTTGTTGTGGTGGTTGTGGTAGTTGTGGTGGTTGTTGTGGTGGTTGTTGTGGTGGTTGTTGTGGTGGTTGTGGTAGTTGTGGTGGTGGTTGTGGTGGTAGTTGTGGTGGTTGTTGTGGTGGTTGTTGTGGTGGTTGTTGTGGTGGTTGTTGTGGTGGTTGTTGTGGTTGTTGTGGTAGTTGTGGTGGTGGTTGTGGTGGTAGTTGTGGTGGTTGTTGTGGTGGTTGTTGTGGTGGTTGTGGTAGTTGTGGTGGCGGATGTGGATGTGGTGGTTGTGGTGGTTGTTGTGGCGGTTGTGGTAGTTGTGGTGGTTGTTGTGGTGGTTGTTGTGGTGGTTGTGGTAGTTGTGGTGGTTGTTGTGGTTGTTGTTGTGGTTGTTGTTGTGGTGGTTGTTGTGGTGGTTGTGGTAGTTGTGGTGGTGGTTGTGGTGGTAGTTGTGGTGGTTGTTGTGGTGGTTGTTGTGGTGGTTGTGGTAGTTATGGTGGTGGTTGTGGTGGTTGTTGTGGTGGTTGTTGTGGTGGTTGTTGTGGTGGTTGTGGTAGTTGTGGTGGTGGTTGTGGTGGTTGTTGTGGTGGTTGTTGTGGTGGTTGTTGTGGTGGTTGTGGTAGTTGTGGTGGTTGTTGTGGTGGTTGTTGTGGTGGTGGTTGTGGTGGTAGTTGTGGTGGTTGTTGTGGTGGTTGTTGTGGTGGTTGTTGTGGTGGTTGTGGTAGTTGTGGTGGTTGTTGTGGTGGTTGTTGTGGTGGTTGTTGTGGTGGTTGTGGTAGTTGTGGTGGTGGTTGTGGTGGTTGTTGTGGTGGTTGTGGTAGTTGTGGTGGTTGTTGTGGTGGTTGTTGTGGTGGTTGTGGTAGTTGTGGTGGTGGTTGTGGTGGTAGTTGTGGTGGTTGTTGTGGTGGTTGTTGTGGTGGTTGTTGTGGTGGTTGTTGTGGTGGTTGTTGTGGTGGTTGTGGTAGTTGTGGTGGTGGTTGTGGTGGTAGTTGTGGTGGTTGTTGTGGTGGTTGTTGTGGTGGTTGTGGTAGTTGTGGTGGCGGATGTGGATGTGGTGGTTGTGGTGGTTGTTGTGGCGGTTGTGGTAGTTGTGGTGGTTGTTGTGGTGGTTGTTGTGGTGGTTGTGGTAGTTGTGGTGGTTGTTGTGGTTGTTGTTGTGGTGGTTGTTGTGGTGGTTGTTGTGGTGGTTGTGGTAGTTGTGGTGGTGGTTGTGGTGGTAGTTGTGGTGGTTGTTGTGGTGGTTGTTGTGGTGGTTGTGGTAGTTATGGTGGTGGTTGTGGTGGTTGTTGTGGTGGTTGTTGTGGTGGTTGTTGTGGTGGTTGTGGTAGTTGTGGTGGTGGTTGTGGTGGTTGTTGTGGTGGTTGTTGTGGTGGTTGTTGTGGTGGTTGTTGTGGTGGTTGTGGTAGTTGTGGTGGTTGTTGTGGTGGTTGTTGTGGTGGTGGTTGTGGTGGTAGTTGTGGTAGTTGTTGTGGTGGTTGTTGTGGTGGTTGTTGTGGTGGTTGTGGTAGTTGTGGTGGTGGTTGTGGTGGTAGTTGTGGTGGTTGTTGTGGTGGTTGTTGTGGTGGTTGTTGTGGTGGTTGTTGTGGTGGTTGTGGTAGTTGTGGTGGTTGTTGTGGTGGTTGTTGTGGTGGTTGTGGTAGTTGTGGTGGTGGTTGTTGTGGTAGTTGTGGTGGTTGTTGTGGTGGTTGTTGTGGTGGTTGTGGTAGTTGTGGTGGTGGTTGTGGTGGTAGTTGTGGTGGTTGTTGTGGTGGTGGTTGTGGTAGTTGTTGTGGTGGTTGTGGTGGTTGTTGTGGTGGTTGTTGTGGTGGTTGTTGTGGTGGTTGTGGTAGTTGTGGTGGTGGTTGTGGTGGTAGTTGTGGTGGTTGTTGTGGTGGTTGTTGTGGTGGTTGTTGTGGTGGTTGTGGTAGTTGTGGTGGTGGTTGTGGTGGTAGTTGTGGTGGTTGTTGTGGTGGTTGTTGTGGTGGTTGTTGTGGTGGTTGTGGTAGTTGTGGTGGTTGTTGTGGTGGTTGTTGTGGTGGTTGTTGTGGTGGTTGTGGTAGTTGTGGTGGTGGTTGTGGTGGTAGTTGTGGTGGTTGTTGTGGTGGTTGTTGTGGTGGTTGTTGTGGTGGTTGTTGTGGTGGTTGTTGTGGTGGTTGTGGTAGTTGTGGTGGTGGTTGTGGTGGTAGTTGAGGTGGTTGTTGTGGTGGTTGTTGTGGTGGTTGTGGTAGTTGTGGTGGCGGATGTGGATGTGGTTGTTGTGGTGGTTGTTGTGGCGGTTGTGGTAGTTGTGGTGGTTGTTGTGGTGGTTGTTGTGGTGGTTGTGGTAGTTGTGGTTATGGTTGTGGTGGTAGTTGTGGTGGTTGTTGTGGTGGTTGTTGTGGTGGTTGTGGTAGTTGTGGTTATGGTTGTGGATGTGGTGGTTGTGGTAGTTGTGGTGGTAGTTGTGGTTGTGGCGGTTGTGGCGGTTGTGGTAGTTGTGGTGGTTGTTGTGGCGGTTGTGGTAGTTGTGGTGGTTGTTGTGGTGGTTGTTGTGGCGGTTGTGGTAGTTGTGGTGGTGGTTGTGGCGTTTGTGGTTGTTGTGGTGGTTGTTGTGGTGGTTGTTGTGGTGGTTGTTGTGGTAGTGGTTGTTGTGGTGGTTGTTGTGGTTGTTGTGGTGGTTGTTGTGGTAGTGGTTGTGGTTGTTGTGGTGGTTGTTGTGGTGGTTGTTGTGGTAGTGGTTGTGGTTGTTGTTGTGGTGGTTGTGGTGGTTGTTGTGGTTGTGGTGGTTGTTGTGGTAGTGGTTGTTGTGGTTGTGGTTGTTGTGGTTGTTGTGGTGGTTGTTGTGGTTGTGGTTGTGGTTGTTGTGGTAGTGGTTGTGGTTGTTGTGGTTGTTGTTGTGGTGGTTGTTGTTGTGGTGGTGGTTGTTGTTGTTGTGGTTGTGGTTGTTGTGGTTGTGGTTGTTGTGGTTGTGGTGGTTGTGGTGGTTGTTGTGGTAGTGGTTGTGGTTGTTGTGGTGGTTGTTGTGATGGTTGTTGTTGTTGTGGTGGTTGTTGTTGTTGTGGTGGTGGTGGTGGTTGTGGTTGTGGCTGTGGTGGTGTGGCTGTGGTATTACCTCTTCCAAGTCGTGTAGGGAGCACTAATATATATCTTGCAAGGTTCTTAAGCAATCGTCTTGTAACCCGGAATCGGGAGCATTGAACAAACCAATAGTGATGAGTATTCATGCTTGGAAGAAACCTCTGATGCATGCTGTATATCACCGCCGAAACAGTGAAACATTCGTTCATTATAAGGGCAAATCATAATTATTCTCGATGTCCCTGGGGTATACGTTCCGAGAAATCTCCACAGCACTGGGTATACTGAGTATAGTATATCGAGGATGAATCGGAATGTGGCTGGACGAAAGACATATCGCTACAACATAGATGTGATAAAACCTATTTGAACAGTGTACGGTTGTGGTGTAGACGTTAGAGTGAGTGTCAGTAGGATTGGTTTTGCGCAGCTTTCAGCAATATTCCAACAATATCACGACTGGAAACAAGAGAAATGAGCTTCACACAGTGTACCCAGGTGGGAGAATAGAACCCGGGTTTTCGTTGAACTAGCGAACGCTTTAACCACCTGGCTACCCTGCCGCCCCGTATACATCATCATCAACACCAGACAGTCTATCCCTGTCCCTCTTCAGAACTATCATTACTAGATTACCAGATAGTATATGGATGCGGTGTATAGCTTCATGGCCAGATAGTATATGGTGGTCTGAAGTGAATGCTAAGCCCAGAGGCAAGTATACATAGGCGGTCAGCCTGTGGACACCAGTCTGTTATGGGGCTAGTGTCTTAATGTCTTTTATTTAGAAATTGTCATTTAGACTATCAAGTATTACCTTATAGACTTGTGCAAGTCTTAGTATACATATGTTAGCGAACGTTGAACATTTGTCATTTTCCCAGCTCTGTTTGTATGACAATATTCCACAATGAGACCAGTCTATTTCTTAACTGAGGCTTCTTTCACTGCGAACTATATCTTTCAAAAATATATGTGTCCAGACCGTGACCACAAACCTATGTTTCGTATGTATGTGTTCCGTCATCCATCCACTTACTCCCAACTCCCAACTACCAGTTCATAACTGTATAATCCTTGATGGACCCCTCTTGACCGCTACACATATTTAAAGAGGTTTTAGATTAGCTATGTTCGGGTTTCGTACACTCGCACTTTGGGAAAGCTGCACACTTTAATATGCCACAATGCCATTTTTCAAGTTATGTGACAGATACATACATTTTCACCATAGTCTCCAGTCTATACTGCATTTATTACAACATGATTTCGCTCGACAGATATACCTAGACGTACTCTAGCAAACAATAAATACCCAAACATCTATAGCAACCAATAAGAATGAAGATTTTTATGGATATCAACTTCTTTATTATGAGAAGAGTTGATGAAGGAGTAAGCATTAACTCCGAAACGTTGTGATCGCATAAAAAAGAAGTTGATATCCATAAAAATCTTCATTCTTATGTATTTCACTTCTAAATGCCCTTCAAAGACTTCATAGTAATCAGTGTTTCCCAACAGAAATAATGAAGAATAATTATTTATATGCAAGGTGAAAACTGAGATATATTAGTATACCCCAGCAGTAGTAATTTAGAATGACATTAAATCTCCATGGGGTAATTACAGGTAATAGTATATCTGAAGGGAAATACTAGTACTTTGAGGATAACGGTCAAGCTCAAAGATTGTTCTATCGTGTTTAGCGCCACAGTCCAGTATTTCATTAAATGGCTAATGTCTGTATCTTTTAGCAATTCTTTACTGATTAAATATGGCCGCTATGGAAACAGAAGATTTCTTAAATTAATTACTGGACGTCCTACATATCACCCGCTCCCATCTCCTCCGTACCCCGGTCAGTGCTCCGCCATGACTGACAGAGACAAGGGACATGCTTGGAATAACACTGTTCTGAGTTCGTGTGTTTACCTACACACTCGGTAATGAAGAGTCATCACAGGCTTGTTTGTCTAATTGATTACAATGTTTATTTTCTGAGAAGCAGATTTACCCTCGGTCATTTCAGCGCTGGCCAAGCAGTGACCGTTAATCTGCGATAGTACCTTGTGTGTCTCTTCATAACATGATACAGCGCTATCATTACTCCCCCCTCCCCATATGCCACACCCCTGCCCCTCCCCCAGGCTTACAGTGACAATCAGACACAGAGCCTTGGAGGGAAGGATATGTCTCCTTTGTAGAGTCGTGCCAGTTTTATTTATATCTGGCTTATCACCGCTCCTTTCTGCTCCCGAGAAACAAGAAGTAAAGATCTTTGCCTCCAGAAACTGAAGATTAGTATTAAACCCTAGCGCCTAATATTTCTGATTGAATGAGTGTTGTAACCGAGGACCAGCTAGATTGCAATATGTTCCCAAGTTACAAGAAAACCTCATGTCGCAAAATCAGACAACTTTGATGAAACTAATATTTCTGTCGGCTTTTGTCTCCCCGGCACACACGCACCTGACAGTCAGCTGATTAGTGTTATTGTCTGACCGAGTTCTCTCACCTGAATGCCCCCGTACCTGGCCCCATGCCCCTTGTACATCAGCACGTGGGAGATTTACACCTCTCCTCGGCGCTATTCAACCAACCGTTGCCAAACACTTCCGACAACTATGTAGAATATGACAAAGTAGCGTGCAGCACCATCACAAGGACGGACCAGTCGTACCGCCATCTTTGGGGAATCTCAACCCATTTTCGACTCTTGGGTTTTCGGTCGATCACTTTCTGGCTGCTGGTAACTCATACATGAATCGAAAATAAACAGTCTTTATTTTAAAAAATGAACATTTTTTTCACGTCAGTTTAAACTCACATGTGTATGTTACAACAGGTGCGTCTCTTGGCATTATCATGCACCCGTTTGCCCATATGGGCCGTCGGTGTCAGGCAGAGTACGGTGGTCTAGAGACAGTTCACAATTTTAAATACTTTATATCGTTCAGTAAAGGAATCATAAAATATTCAGTTCCTACGGACATAGACAACGACAGGTCCCCAGTCTCCGCCATCTACAGCTGATAACGCGCGTTGTCGTCTGTATTTTCAATGTAGTCACCCGATCGTATGGTGAGTTGTCTGTTGTCTCGTAAACTGTCCTTATAACCTGTCATTGTTGTCCTCACATTCAAACATCTCTATCGTTTATTCACGGAATTAGAATGTCTCTCTACACATACATTTTATTACGCTCAAACTATTACATATTTCTTCACACACACATTTTTTCATACTGTGTATTGTTATACTTTAAGTCAAAAGTAATAGCTGAGGTTCGTTTGTGTATATTTATGTTTCACAGCCAGTAAGACTCCACCTGTACATGGAACGGCGATTGTAATCGAGTGAGGGCCATACAAACTAGTTTTTGACCTAATAGGCGCATACATCACCGCCGTTTTAAAAAGTTTGACGATAGGAGAACATCGACAGATCAAACCTGGTCACCTTAACCAGTTCGGGCCCCTCTCGACAAGCAGAGGCTAGACTTGCCACCAGGTCAGTTATGTAACTTTATTTCCGGGTTATCATTTGGTTTGTTTGTTGCTTCACGCCGCACTCAGCAATGTTCCAGCTATATGGCAGCGGTCTGCAATCGAGCTTGGACCAGACTCAATAGCATGAACACCGATCTGCGCAGTTGGGAACCGATGACCTGTCAACCAAGTCAGCGAGCATGCCCACCCATCTCGTTAGTTGCCTCTTATGACATGCACGAGTTAATGAAGATGAATTCTAACCCAGATCTTCGCGGTTCTGTGTTATGAATGAACATACCTAAACCATGTGACATGAAGCTATGAATGAACATACTTAAATCATGTGACATGAAGCTACCCAGCTAACAAAAGTACGTTGTGAGGACGTTGTCTCAACGTTACGTTTACGTCCCCAGAACGTCAGCATATAACGTCCCACTTACGTCTTTTTTGTGGAGTCGAAAACACGTCCTCACAACGTTATTTTCTACGTTCATACGACCCAAAAATAACGTCCCCGCGACGTCATAAACATAACGTTGTCACAACGTTATTTTCTACGTTCATACGACCCAAAAATAACGTCCTCGTGACGTCATAAAGATAACGTTGTAACAACGTTATTTATAGTTTTTGGGGTATATACGTACTCAGAACGTACAGTAGTCTGAGGATAAAATATTTGTATTAGGTTTCTGGGTTGTTGTCACCATGATCATAACACTATCCAGGGCTAAAAGTCATAGTTTACGTTGTCTTTGTTAGATTTAAATTACGAATGCTGAAAAAAAGGTAAAGTGATCAACAGTTTGAAAACTCATTTCGGCAATTATAAATGTGTGGTTTGGGTTTTTCGAAACTGTTTACTTTGAGCCCTGGTAACAAATAACAGAGATTCTTCTTTTGTTTACACTGAACCATTTATTCCAGTATAATACATTGCTAAGAAACGTTTCATTCTAGACTTGCACTTCCTCATCTTCCCCAGCGGCAGCATGCATCTGAAACAAGAATAGTTTATCTTTAAGACCTAATATTATTCAAAAGCACAAGATTAGAACATGCCGTTACATTTTTAACACCCTGAATGCGAGGGGTTTTTATTTGTTGTCTGCATACGGCTATAAAACTACACAGAAAATGTACAAATCATTTTCATTAATATTATCAGTTTTACTTATAACTTTGAATTAAATCGCTGTTTATTAGTCTGTTCATATGAAACTGCAATATTTGTCCCAGCATATTGAATATTGTACATCACAGGAACTAAAGCACATGTTGCAGTAATGGCTACGTGTGATCCTCCAACAGTTGTGTGGAGGCATAGACTGTGATAGATCCTGCAGTACACTTACTGAGTCAACTTCCCGTGTAAATATTCAAACAATCAAGAGCTTTCAATGAATGAAAACTCATACCCTATATCCACATATGATATGAGGATGAACAAGGATATTTGAAGATACTGAAATTATTTTCATGAAAAAGTATCTGAACGGAAAATATGGTATGGCCATTGTGTTTACTCTTGTTCAACCGACCTTCACCTCCAAGAAATTGCCTAACATGTGCAACGTTGTTTAGGTGTGACATCACTATCGAGGGCCGATTTCTTTCAAAATAGCGGCCTCGCTGACATGGGTACACAAGAGTTTGCGAGCACTCTTTCCTTGATTTAGGGATGTTTTGTACATGAAAGTGAGATGTAAGTAATCAGAATTATTCTGACTATCTGTGTATTGTTATATGTTTTTATCGTATACATTGTAAATGACGGAAGAAGCCAGAAATGCTGTGGTGGTTTTGCTTCAGTCATGGTGTCACGCTGCACTGACACGACAGTTTTTTTCATGAATGATCAAATGATTGCATCGTATCAATTTGTAATTTGCTATTTCCTGCTACGATACTCTTCCCCTGAATATTCAAAGCGTATTGCGCCATTGTAAGCAATGATTAGACGGGTAGATGTCTGAAATTTTCCGAAAATGCTACGTGGTGTAAAATCGGATTTTTTCTTTGTTTTCATTTCAAACAAGCGTAGTCTTTCGAGCACAGCGTTCCTTTTCATGCCCAGTATCTTTCGTTTCGTTTTATCCAGACCCTTGGTATTGGTAACAAAGCCCATTTGTAATTTGATTCTAAGATATATGGGGAAATCAATGATGCATTTGTCGCAGCTGACAATGGAATATACATGATGAAATAGGCGTCTCAATACCGACCTTAGCGGAACTAGATCTATCCAATACGGCGGAAAGGGGATTTTGGCGTTTCTGTAAGTGTGTTTTCGAAAACATCCCAACTGATTCTGGGTTCAGCGGCGACGTTTCAGAATTATCATTACTGATATTAGTGATATGTTATTTATGAAATTCAATACACCCAGTAATTATCCGATTTTCGCATTTCAAAACATACAGCAAATAACGAATCGCGAAAAGCGACATTAACGATGAAGCCAGTTTTGAGGGGTTAAGCAATAGTGCGTGGTATCAAGAAATGTCTTTACCGTAGATAGATTATTTCCCTAATAAATATCGATATTTCAGTGTTAGTGATAATATATTCATCTATCAACCTTCATCATAACATAACCCTAGTAAATTTTCGGACAACTATGGCATGAGAAGCGTATGAGAAAAGATAACCACGTGGGTGGGGAGAGGGAAGGGGAATGGTATTTCACAAGGCAGAAATGTCCTCTTATCTGGACTTGCCTCTTTGAAGGATAGAATTACATCCATGGGCCTAGCCCTCCGTACAGCCTTGGAGTATGCGACAGTTATGCCTACGTTTAATAACACTTGTGTAACAAGTAACGGTTTCAGATGTGGTATACTGCACTCAATATTACAATATTTATGTAAACATTATTCAAACAGAAACACTCAAAGAATAAAATCGCTTACCCTGAATCCACGTACGATATGGTATGTAAACACTACTCAGTATCCAAAATGGCGGAAATTTTAAACGCACTTAGTGTTAGCGTGTATTTTCGAAAACATCCCAGCCTAATCTAGGTTCATCGGCCAAGTTACAGAATTATCATTGGTGATTTCATGCAAGACTGATCTCAGTGAGCATTAATATGCTATTTAGAAATTCAGAACTCCGAGTAATTACCCGCGTTTTAACAGTTCAAAAAATATATCAAATGACGCTGTGAATTTCGGATGTGTAAAAAGTAGGACAAGTAAATAGATCTAATCAAGAGTCAGTTTCATTATTCTTAATGAGTACGTTCTGAATTAATACATACAAATTACTAATCTAAACAAAACAATAAACAAAATACTCACTGTTATGGTGATGAGCCCGTTTTAAAAGTGAGGAACAGACACAGAACCCTGTACATGAAGGACTGGCAGCCGCGCGAGAAGTGTGATGTCAGCGAGCGGGAAAGTGCTCGCACAGGCAATGACGTCACATGAAGAAGTCATGTGCAATGTGCCTCAATTTGGATCTTGTGGGTTAAAAGATCTAGAAGGAAACGTGTTTCATAACTTCCCTGAAATGAGTGAAGTCAAGAGCGCAACAATAAGTGTATAGTATAATAATAAATTGTATGAAACAAAAATAAGGTAAATACTATGAATAAACTTCATTATATACTGAAGAGATAGATCTATATGGTAATTTAAAAAGAAAATATCACATGCTTCGATCCTGTTAAATATGATTTTCCATCAAGTAAGCTCCGGGATGAGGAGAATAAGATGTAACGATTTTCCAACGGGTCAGCGCTGGCAAGCCGTGGACAGAACGTCCTCACAACGTTATACGAACGTTGCACCTTGGTCTGAAATACACGCTGTTAGGACGTCCTGGTTACGTGAAGTGTAACGTTGTGACAACGTCTGTAAATGACATTCTCATAACCTTCAAACGTGAAGTTATATATTTGCTTCAGTTGAAAGCATTTAACAAAGCAAACAAAACAAATTTATTCAAAAGTTGTTCTAGATTCAGTATCGTCCTGATAACTAATTAGATGGTCAACTGCAAATACAAACATCTTCCAACAGATCAAGTGAACAAAATATATGAAACGAACGTCCTCACAACGTTACAAGTACGTTACACCAAAGTATGAAAAATACGTTGCAAGGACGTAGCGAGAACGTAATGTGTAACGTTGTGGCAAGGTTGTGATATGACGTTATCCTAGGACGTTCTAATAACGTCCTAGTTACGTCATTTTCCGACGTAACCAAATCCTGACGTAAACATAACGTTGTGGGAACGTCGCGTGTTAGCTGGGTATGAGTGAACATACTTAAATCATGTGACATGTGACCTAGGTTTCCTTCGGAATCATCAATGGTACATCTCTAGGATATCTCTAAACAAACAAGCACCGTGGTCGTGTTGGTTCTTGGTCTTTTCAATGCTGACGGATGTGTCGAACACTCGGATAAGTCGAACTTTCCCCTTGGACCCGACGAGTTCGACACAACGGGGTTTGACTGTATATGTCTCATCCGCCCCTGCCACAGGTAATACAGTGTTGGGTGCCATTTAAAAACTGGGTCAGCACCAGGGTATGCATCCTCGATATCTCCAAGGTATACGTTCCGAAAAGTCTTCACTATACCCTGGAGGCATCTAAGGGTCGGCCCAATAATTTTATTACCTCCCTTTGCTGGCTCCGCACTCTCGCAGTAGCCAATCAGCTCGGCCGCCGTTATAACCGAGCTTGCCAGTGTCAACAAAGGCAGCAGTCGCAACTGAGAAGGTTTGCTCGCCGTGCGACTCACAATTTGGGGAAATCATACAGACAAATTTATAGGTCCGAAACTTTTTAAATACATATGCAAGAACCCCATCTACCTCTTTCAGAGAACCTCTGCATGGTTTGTTTGCCAAGTTTAATCGGTTAGATAATTTAAAAAGCGAGAGTGAGTTGTGATTGGTTCGCTCAACTTCCCAGCGTAGACACCAGACTGGATAAAAAGTCAGTCAAGGGAGGTAATAAATTTATCGGGCAGAGCCGTAGATGCCTCCAGGGTACAGTGGAGACTTTTCAGAACGTATACCCTGGAGATATCGAGGATGGAGGGTATGCATTGCCTCGATAACAGATATACATTTATAGACTGAAACTGAAACGTGAAGATGTAACTACCAATCAGAAAGGAAGGTATCTGTGTCACATGATATGCCGAGAGTGTGCAAAATGCTTCTTCAAGGCGCGTTAATTAGTTTTCACCATCAAGGGTATGAAGTACTTCAATACTGACTACTTCACTACGTCTTCACCTTCAACGCTTTTTTATTCTCCTGCCAAATTGGTTTCTTTTTGTAGCATGACTCCGTCGTTGGCTTGCTAATATGCCAGTGGTGAACTTAAGCATCATATTTACCGTCGTTTCTGAACTAACAAAGTGTCACACACATATCACATTATGTTTGTCATTGGGAGCCGCATCGCAATACATCTTTGTCGAGTTAGTTGTTGTTACAAGGTTGTATCTTCCTTGCAGTAGTTTACGTCTGTGCTCTCGTACTTCAGGGAGATAATAGAAGCACTTCCTGACATGCGCAATTCATTGATGTGATGGCGGAGGCTGCGGTGTGGGGTCTAACATTGCCTTCAAGCCGACACACGGGTATGAAACTTTCTTGTATTTATTTATTCTGCGGCAGTGGAATCTTAGCCCTGACAGGCCCCGTGTTAACAGTGTAGAGTCATCTAACTGCTTACGTGTGTGGTGTGTACTGGGTCACCTGCACATTCTTCATTAAGTGTTTAGCATGGCTGATTAACTGCGAGGAGCAGTCTCAAGTATCTGTCGCAACAACAAACATTGTCCAGTTCGGCGTCTCATAAACTGGTACTTGAGACCGTGCGCGTTACGTGCATTTACGAAATACCGCCCATGATGAGCTTCAATGGAAAGGAACGTCTATCACGTTAGCAACACGTACAAATGCAGGAACAACAACGTACAGGAAAAACTATATACTAGCTAACTCGAAGCCAAGGTTTCAGAGACAAAACAAGGAATGAATGAAATGGCATCCCTGTCTAACGTCGTCTAATTGTACGTCAGATGACATGGGCATATTTCGTTCTTCAAATATCGTAACCCTGTAGTCAAATATATGTTTGGTAATTGATGTAACCTGGTCAAACATTGATTGAGAGATACGTGTGCAGTCTCACTGTGATTGCTATATCCCTGTAGTTGCTATATCCCTGTTGTTGCTGTAAATATGTTGTTGCTACATCCCCGTTGTTTCTATATCCCTGTTGTTGCTGTATCCCTTCCGTTGCTATACCCATTGTTGCTATATCCCTGTTGTTGCTATACCCATTGTTGCTGTATCCCTGTTGTTGCTATATCCCTGTAGTTGCTGTAACCACGTTGTTGCTACATCCCCGTTGTTTCTATATCTCTGTTGTTGCTATACCCATTGTTGCTGTATCCCTGTTGTTGCTATATCCCTGTTGTTGCTGTAACCATGTTGTTGCTACATCCCCGTTGTTTCTATATCCCTGTTGTTGCTGTACCCATTGTTGCTGTATCCCTGTTGTTGCTATATCCCTGTTGTTGCTGTAACCACGTTGTTGCTACATCCCCGTTGTTTCTATATCCCCGTTGTTGCTGTATCCCTGTCGTTGCTATACCCATTGTTGCTGTATCCCAGGGCCTGTTGTTGCTATATCCCTGTTGTTGCTGTATCCCTGTTGTTGCTACACCCATTGTTGCTATATCCCTGTTGTTGCTATATCCCCGTTGTTGCTGTATCCCTGTCGTTGCTATACCCATTCTTGCTGTATCCCAGGGCCTGTTGTTGCTATATCCCTGTTGTTGCTGTATCCCTGTCGTTGCTATACCCATTGTTGCTGTATCCCAGGGCCTGTTGTTGCTATATCCCTGTTGTTGCTGTATCCCTGTTGTTGCTATACCCATTGTTGCTATATCCCTGTTGTTGCTATATCCCCGTTGTTGCTGTATCCCTGTCGTTGCTATACCCATTGTTGCTGTATCCCTGTTGTTGCTGTATCCCTGTTGTTGCTACACCCATTGTTGCTATATCCCTGTTGTTGCTATATCCCCGTTGTTGCTGTATCCCTGTCGTTGCTATACCCATTCTTGCTGTATCCCAGGGCCTGTTGTTGCTATATCCCTGTTGTTGCTGTATCCCTGTCGTTGCTATACCCATTGTTGCTATATCCCTGTTGTTGCTATATCCCCATTGTTGCTGTATCCCTGTTGTTGCTATACCCATTGTTGCTATATCCCTGTTGTTGCTATATCCCTGTAGTTGCTACATCCCTGTTGTTGCTGTAACCATGTTGTTGCTACATCCCTGTTGTTTCTATGTCCCTGTTGTTGCTATACCCATTGTTGCTGTATCCCTGTTCTTGCTATATCCCTGTTGTTGCTATACCCATTGTTTCTATATCCCTGTTGTTGCTGTATCCCTGTCGTTGCTATACCCATTGTTGCTGTATCCCAGGGCCTGTTGTTGCTATATCCCTGTTCTTGCTGTATCCCTGTTGTTGCTATACCCATTGTTGCTGTATCCCTGTTGTTGCTATATCCCTGTAGTTGCTATATCCCTGTTGTTGCTGTAACCACGTTGTTGCTACATCCCCGTTGTTTCTATATCCCCGTTGTTGCTGTATCCCTGTCGTTGCTATACCCATTCTTGCTGTATCCCAGGGCCTGTTGTTGCTACATCCCTGTTGTTGCTGTATCCCTGTTGTTGCTATACCCATTGTTGCTATATCCCAGTTGTTGCTATATGCCTGTAGTTGCTATATCCCTGATGTTGCTGTAACCACGTTGTTGCTACATCCCCGTTGTTTCTATATCCCTGTTGTTGGTATATCCCTCTTGTTGCTGTATCCCTGTTGTTGCTATACCCATCGTTGCTGTATCCCAGGGCCTGTTGTTGCTATATCCCTGTTGTTGCTGTATTCCTGTTGTTGATGTGTCCCTGTTGTTGCTATATCCCCATTGTTGCTGTATCCCTGTTGTTGCTATATCCCTGTTGTTGCTGTATCCCTGTTGTTGCTGTATCCCTGTTGTTGCTGTAACCACGTTGTTGCTACATCCCCGTTGTTTCTATATCCCCGTTGTTGCTATACCCATTGTTGCTGTATCCCAGGGCCTGTTGTTGCTATATCCCTGTTGTTGCTGTATCCCTGTTGTTGCTATACCCATTGTTGCTATATCCCTGTTGTTGCTATATCCCATTGTTGCTGTATCCCTGTTGTTGTTTTATCCCCATTGTTGCTGTATCCCTGTTGTTGGTATATCCCTCTTGTTGCTGTATCCCTGTTGTTGCTATACCCATCGTTGCTGTATCCCAGGGCCTGTTGTTGCTATATCCCTGTTGTTGCTGTATCCCTGTTGTTGATGTGTTCCTGTTTTTGCTATACCCATTGTTGCTACATCCCCGTTGTTTCTATATCCCTGTTGTTGCTGTATCCCTGTTGTTGCTATACCCATTGTTACTGTATCCCTGTTGTTGCTATACCCATTGTTGCTGTATCCCAGGGCCTGTTGTTGCTAAATCCCTGTTGTTGCTGTATCCCCGTTGTTGCTATAACCATTGTTGTTGTATCCCTGTTGTTGCTATACCCATTGTTGCTGTATCCGTGTTGTTGCTATACCCATTGTTGCTACATCCCCGTTGTTTCTATAACCCTGTTGTTGCTGTATCCCTGTTGTTGCTATACCCATTGTTGCTGTATCCCTGTTGTTGCTATACCCATTGTTGCTACATCCCCGTTGTTTCTATATCCCTGTTGTTGCTGTATCCCTGTTGTTGCTATACCCATTGTTGTTGTATCCCTGTTGTTGCTGTATCCCTGTTGTTGCTGTATCCCTGTTGTTGCTATACCCATTGTTGTTGTACCCCTGTTGTTGCTATACCCATTGTTGTTGTATCCCTGTTGTTGCTATACCCATTGTTGCTGTATCCCTCTTGTTGCTATAACCATTGTTGCTACATCCCCGTTGTTTCTATATCCCTGTTGTTGCTGTATCCCTGTTGTTGCTATACCCATTGTTGCTGTGTCCCTGTTACTGTGTCCCTGTTATTTGCTATAATCCGCTCAGGACGGGTCATTGCATACGTAGATGAAAGTATGTTTTACGTAATGTAAGTATCTTCTTCGTAGATAAGATGAAGGTATTTTAGCTTTGAACGAAACTTAATTACCATTTATTTTTGTTTACCGGGGCACCAATACGCTTTCGTACATTAGAGTTAGTTCCAGAATGCTGCAGTTGAACTCGGTAGGATCTACTTATTTTTTATGTGAAAGTTAAGGAGGGACTAGTAGGGGTACTTATTTTTTATGAATTGGCTCGTCTCTCCCATGCTCGTTTGGCCTGTTTGTCGCCAAGTGCTTGGTGAGAAAGGGTGAGAGAGCTGAGTGGAGTGTTGTGAGATGACTGGACGGGGTGTGGGGTGAGTGAATGGATGTGGGTTGAGCGGACGGGGTGTGGAGTGAGTGCACGGGGTGTGGGGTGAGAGGACGGGGTGTGAGATGACTCGCCTGGGTTTGGTGTGAGTGAATGGGTCACACGAAGTTACCGCGTAATTCCTGAAACTTTATGTTTGGAATTTTGATTCTCTCTCTCTCTGTGTTGTTGTAGTGTCTTTTTCAGTACGGTTAAAAGAAATGGCATTGAAACATCAACTTTCCGATTCAGGACAGGGCTTTTCTTTACAAAGGATTAACAAAAGACGTTCGCTCTGCAGAGCACGCGATTTGAAAGGTACATGTGAGTTGTCAAGCGCGCTCAATTCAACTGGACTGACAACTACTGTCTGTCTGTTCAGGTACCACGCTATAGATCGCTCTATCATGAGACAGACTATACTTTGGTTTTCTTATGAAAGGTTTTCTGCGTGATTGCCTTAAAACCACCCTTCATTCACCTTTCCCTGCCTGTAAGGCGTTATCTATATCGCACCTGACGGTGATCACCTGACTTGGATCAGCCAATCAAAATCTGATCCGGCTGGATCCGACAAAACTGGTGTCTGCTCCCTTAAACGTAACTACTTGGCTTGCGTCTCCGTGGCATCACCAAACAATGGACGCCGATGTAAATGTTGAATTTTCGCATAATGATGTTTTGTATATTCGTACATATCAATATGAGCCTGTCTGTCATTGGTTGAAAGTCTTCACGAAGGAAAGACAAAGAAACACATTATAAAATAATATATCTAAGTTATTTATTTAAATCCACCAAAGATATACAGTAATTCAAGTCATACTTATGGTCACTTCAATACTGACATTTTCAAAATTGAGGCCATACACGTTGTATGGCCTCAATAATCCATTACTTTCCAAATAACCTGCGCAGATATAGGTTGAAACTGACCTCAAGGCTCGCTGACTCGGTTGTCATCGTATTACAGCTACATAGATTGATGCACATAACAATCACTGGATGGTCTGATCCAGACTTGATTATTTACAGACCGTCGCCATACAGCTGGAATATTGCTGAATGTTGCGTTAAAAAACAAACAACAAAACAATCCGTGATATGTCACTTTCGATCTATTGAAAACATTGTCTGCCGCGGATGCGGTTACAGTCCAAAAACAACTGCATCCCGTTTAACAAAGAACATTTTCAAGATACTGCCAGCTTATATTGTTCAACAAAACATATTCAAGATAATGGAAAAATAATATTGGGCGGGTTGCTTCCTGTGTTGTTGCTGGCAGCAGGTTTCCTGTACGAACACGTGACCACCTATGTTTTACTGTTTTACACATTAATTCACACTGATCACGGAGGGCACATCACTGCCTTGCACATCATTTCGGTATATGAGATGCTGTCAGTTGTCTGGCTGTAGCCCTACGGCCTGCCATGAAAGCCGAAATCAGATCAAAGCTTCCACCAAATAAAACAAGGCGTAAAAAGTTGATGCTCTCCGTGTTTTCTGTTTTCATTCCACTTTGGTGCGGAAATGTAATGTAAGCGTTCTACAGACATATTTTCCCAATGTGTGATTGATTGAACTTCTATCCACTTGAAACAAAAGCGGAGGATCAACATTGCACCTCTACAAAAAGTGTTTACCCTGTTGGAGCGGGAAAGACGGATCGTCTGTTAACTGTCTGCAGAATGGTTATGGCGGGACGCCGAAATCTGGCGGGCTTCAAACAAAGAGGAATCTGGGTAGGTATGAAGTCATGTAATTGCTGGAATCGGGGTTTACGGGATCGCATGAATGCGGCTTGTAGAGTCAACAAATAGTCACCATATCACAGGAAGAACTCTCATGGCGTGATAGAAGGTAATATTTGAGGAATGTTTTGGTTGGAATCGTGGCGTTACACAACTCGTGTTTATAATCCATGGCAGATGGGTCGACGGCGGTCATGTTGCAAGCTATCAGTTCTCACCAGCAAGTTCGCCTACGGGGTCTGAACATAGCTGAAACAGCTCATCGCCCAGGTAAGTATATATACTCTGTAATACGGGGAAGGAGTGGCGGTGATGAGGGAGCAATTAGTTCTGGGGATGGTGTGGGTGTTTCTCACTGACAGTCCATTTATCTAACACAACGCTACATTTATAGCGGAACAAAATTGGTTATTTAACGGGTATATTAAAACCTAATACGTAATATGTGGTAATATGGCCTCGGAACATTAAACTTATGTTAGTTAAATGCAGTAAACATGGAAAAGAGGCCATCTTGTCATATGCGAGAGCAACGTATATGAGAGAAGTTGTCTGTGTATGCGCACCTGGTCTCGTCGCTATATGGCTAAAAAGTGCCGATGCGACGTAAAACTCAACTCAACAACCAACTCACACGAAAGAGCAACGAATTGTGAAATGAGAGAACAGCATATTGTCATATGAATCACGCTATTCATGCATTATTCATGGATATCTATGTCCATCTCTCATCAATGCTTATGTTATCTACTATATTATAATCATACCCATTGTAGTAGAAACTGTATCTGTTACAATAGTATTGTATATCCCTTCGCTAAATTCGGTCAAATATTTGGATAAACTGGTTTAGAGAGGACAACAGTCGGGATGAAAAAGTCGCTGTCCGGTGACGTCGTTTAGTGGATCTGAAGCTGCAGCCACTCGGTTTTGTCCAACAAGACCGCTCCTCACCGTCGTCGATGTCCGAGTTACAAGATTGGTAATTATCACCACCAATATCAACTGACCGCAACTAAAGCGAGGCGATATTGACCCGTATGATGGAAATTAATTAGAAACTGACCCCAGTTTTCGAGTTAATCCTGATGGGGACACGGCTAATGACGCAGAGTACATGTATAACGGGAAGACGGACACGTACAGCTGTCACGTACTGTGGGCGATATACGGCGCCTGGACACCATCAGTTGGATATTGACGCCATGGCCATGCAGGTCTGTGAACGTCGCATAGCTGTGTCGAAGTACAAAGTGCCGCGTATCAACTTGAAAGGAAACATCGGCTATGGTGCTGAAAATACACGAAATACTATCGAGACTAAACCTGACTCGAAGGCACAATCTTCTGCCAGTCCTAAGGGACATGAACCCTGTACTCAAAACCTCTCACAAATGGAGAGCGACAGAGAGTTATATTTTCCCATACTTTTGGGAGACAACGGGCATCAGCCAACACATGTAATATATTACTAAGGTCCACTACTATAGTCCGTGTCGCTCACAAGCGGGCAGATAAATTGCAATGTAACTCAAAAACTAATAAGCACAACATACTCAATGAAACGCTTATCATAATCAAAACATCATACCAACTCTGTGAGGTTTTTGAGCCAAACGTGCTATATAGCAGTTGCATGTGTTCACTAAACTTGACATTTATTACCTGTTTTAAATCAATAGTTCACTTACATAGTCACTGTGTAAGTATAGAACTGCACTACCTTAATATACCGTGAGATGAATCCATACGCGCGATGTATTCCAGCTGAAACACTGTTGCACACCGAAAAAGCTGTTAATTCAATTTAGCATGCATGTCATGGTCATGTTGTCAGAGTGACGATATTGTTGCGCTGTCATGGAACTTGGCAGCAGATCTAGGTCTACACGTATGCAGTATACATTTCTGTTTTATTTTTCATCATTTCGAATATTAATTTATGTTAAAAATTGTAATATATATTTTTTTTAAATCTTGATAAATTTTCAATTATTTAAAATGTTATTTATAAAAATTATAACAAAGATTATTTTGCTCTGTCTTAAATTATAAAATAACAAATTCACCTTTAAAAAAACAAAAACAAACATGTTTAAATGTTATCAGTAATTTTGATACATGTCTTATAATCGAACTTGTTATATGAATAATCCATGTATATATTGTGCTGGGAAATTATAGATATCAGTAAACAGACTTTGTGATATCAATAATTCATAGAATCATATAAACTGTTTTAATCTGTAATTAGCCATATTACTGTTGGCTGTTAAGATCGAGAGTAATTTATTACCACGTCACTCATGGATAATTAAATGACATGAAATCTAGTGTTATAATTGACAGAACACAATAGGATTTCGAATTACTACACCGATCTATAATTAAAGTCGATGGCGTGACAGTTGTGCGAGGCAAAATAAATTTAACTGATATGACAACAGTGCATTATGGCGCTTCAAAATGAGGTACTATACACAGCGAATCAGAACTTAAACTCATAATAATTTTGCCAGTAACAAATAAACCCATTTATGTTGAAATGTAGCCCGGTGAGACTTCCTTCATTTAGGGCTTTAACATTACAAGGGGGAACATGGCAGCTGGGGAAATAATGTGATTCAGGGACTGTGAGACAGAGGCGATTCAACGGTATTCTGTATATGCTCTTTGTGAGAAGGGATCAAATGTCACGTGATCTGCACCGACACCGGATTTCATAAACCGACTACTAGTTGAATATTGTGTCAACAATGTCGATATCCACACCACAACAATTCACAATCGGTTGTATTGTTAAATACTACTTTCATTCCAATGCGGTGACCGACGCGTAGCAATAGCAAACTAGTCGATAAAATAGACGTTCACCTTCAGCGAGGGCTGTAGCCGTGATCGTCTAGTGGTTAGGACTTTGCGTTGTGGCCGCAAGAACCCCGGTTCGAATCCGGGTCACGGCAGCTCTCGGAAGCACTTTTTGCAATATTTTCCACTATATCTGTTTTTTTAGTAAGCACACCAACATGTAAGTAGGTAGTTTAATACAACAGCTTCAGCGAATCATCTTTTTTAAATTACCATAAATTCACGATAATTGATGCAGTATTAGCCAGTGTGCATGTTATTAAACCATCGGTTATGAACTAAAGAGGAATCACTCACCAGTAGTTTATAGCACAGTCCAGTGATACGAAACTGAAGAAACAAAAGGAAAAAATAACCACTGTCGTTTCGTCTTTTCACTGTCGGTTCCAAATGCATTTCCGTGCTTCAATAACACCCGGAAATTGGCCAACACGTGATATTTATCTCCTAATTCAACGTTGCAGGTAAGACTTCTGCTCGTATATCCTCTATATTTAAATGGTGAGAATAAATGTGTGTGTGTGTGTGTGTGTGTGTGTGTGTGTGTGTGTGTGTGTGTGTGTGTGTGTGTGTGTGTGTGTGTCTTAAGGTAATATGGGCGGGAATTGGGCGAACGAGTTTCCAAACGATTGTCAACGGGTGCACTTTAAATTTGTCAAAGAGCAAAGTATCAACGTTTCAAGGAAATAATTTAACGTGAAGAAACTAATGAATAAAATCAACAGTTTTCATAAAAGTTGTCAACCGTACATCTAAATTATCAATTTCATCTTTTCGTGCACGATAATAATTATTTACGTATATCGACATAATATAAATAATTTTGACACTAACAAATAAACCCATTTATATTGAGATGGAGCCCAGTGAGAAGGGTGGACAAGGCCGCAGGGGAAATAATGTGGTTCAGGGACTGTGAGACACAACCGATTTAGTCGTATTAAGTGTGTGCTCTTTGTGAGGGGGATCACATGTCACGCCACCTAGTGCGATACCGCCAATAAGTTCCAAAATGTACGTGTGTATGGCGATTTGTTGCTTAACACGTTCAGAATAGCATCACTGTACCCAAAACCTTTGTCTGAAAGTTTTCGTTTCATTGTTGTAATGTGATTGGTTGTCTTATGAATAATATGACAAAAGACCTTTTGCATTTATCAACAGTTGGATCAGACATAAACGTTTTAAATGGTGTATGACATGCAGAACCAATAATGTTTCATGAGCTGATATAATCTTTGACAAACGGAGACTTCTATCTTAAAGTGAGGATATGTTTCTCATGTTCCAATTGTTTTTCATTATTCTGTTCAGTCCACAGAAAGAGAAAGTTACCTAATTCAGAGTGACTTTTGCCCATCTTCGGTGTTTTGTTATACCATTTCTTTACGAGAGAGAGTACCAGACGTCCTTCATGCAGGAGGTAATGTAAATAATACTTATCTCCCAAGATATAGGTGCATAAATCATTAAACTGTGCACTCGAAGATCAGGTCACGTGATTGGGACTTCAGTTAACAGAAGCTGTACGATGCACAATGGTTACTCACACATACTTCGATTCAATCTGAAGGTCAAATAATGTCAAAAGGTGGACAAATATCAATAACCCTACTTTCACAATACGTATCGCAATACAAAAGAGTGTACTGCAATACAAAAGAGTGTACCGCAATACGAAATTTGGGGCAATACAAAGCCCTAATAGCTTTCGTGACTCAGCGAGAGGTGTAGCCGTGATCGTCTAGAGGTTAGGACTTTGCGTTGTGGCCGCAAGAACCCCGGTTCGAATCCGGGTCACGGCAGCTCTCGGTGGCATTTTTTGCAATATTTTTCCACCCAACCCATCTTTTGTGAGCATACCAACATAAGGTAGGCAGTTCAATACAGTAGTTTCTGTCAGTCACATTTTTACCTCAAATGTACAATAATTGATACAGTATTAGCCAGTGTGCATGTTATTAAACCATCGGGAATGAAATACAGAGTAATCACTACCAGCAGTTATAAACACAGCCCAGTGATACGAAACCAAACAAAAAAATGTTCACTCATGCCTTGTCTGTTACTTTAGGCTCTTACATATCATTATATTTATCTATATACATGTTCATTTATCGATTCTTTGTAAAGATCTGTAGCGCGAAATTATGGCTGGATGTATTGTATGTATATGTTTTATGGGGTTTTGTTTCAAATTGTATCAAAAGCTTTTGTATAACTGCCTGTGCTTAATAACAGTTAACAATAATAGATTTTTGTTACAACAATAAAATAACCGAGGACGTGTAGCGCGCGGTGTAGCCGCAAGAGCACCGGTTCGAATCCGGGTCACGGCAGGTCTCGGTAGCATTTTTGCAATATTTTTTCACTTCACCTGCCTTTTGTGTGCATAGGTATTCAAGTATACTGGACAAAATACGGTAGGGATATTTGTATTTTTATGACTGATATTTTATCAGTACATATATATCAATGAATAAATACATCATTATTCATAATTTCAAAATTTACATACACCCGTAAGTACTTTTTCCAGAATAGGCTTGGCATATTGAAACAGCTTCTGACATGTCAGTCATTTTTTTCTTAAAAAAAATTGCCATCAATATATATAACAGGTGGATGCAGCATTAGCCAGTATGCATGTTATTAAACTATCGGGAATGAAACAAAGAATCACTCATCAACTGTTAATTAATATTTCCTGAATCAACAGATCGCTCGTCTACACAGAAGCCCCCGACACTACAGCATGTGGAACTGGAACTGAAAATAAAATCAGTTGTTAATGTTTTCTTAATAAAGAACTTATTTCATACTGTGAAACTACAGTATAGACAGATCTACCCGCTGCTATAGACTTGGATTGACTGAACTGCATATACATATGACATATGACTGAGTTGTCAGCATCGCGTGGACATGTATGGACATTGTACTGAAGAGAATAACTAAGTGAGTGAGTTCAGTTTTACGCCGCACATAGCAGTATTACAGTTACATGGCGGCGGTCTGTAAATAATCGAGTGTGGACCAGACAATCCAGTGATCAACACAATGAACATCGGTCTGCGGAAGTGGTAACCAATGACATGTGTCAATCAAGTCAGCGAGCCTGTCCACCCGATCCAGTTAGTCTCCTCTTACGACAAGCATGGGTTACTGAAGATCAATTTTCCAACCGGACCTTCACGGGTCCTGAAGAGAACAAATCTAATGATAAACATGTACATGTAAATACAGATTGCTTTCTTTATTTACCAAGAAAATACCTATTAAGCATTAATTTCATGAAAGTTACGATGTTTGGCACTGTTTGAAAAACATTAAAGCAAAGAGACATTGATGTATCCGACATGCTGTATAATCCGAAATATTTTCCTGATGCCAGTGAATTGTCAGATATACAGCTTCCACCAACAGTCTTCCAGCCCAACCAGCCACACCGCAACGTGTAAACAAAACAAATTAGCAAGAAAAGACAAACATACCAAACCTACGCATCATCGTCATCAACAACAAACAAACAATACCACTGCACATTTAGTCGGAGACATATCTAAGACCGTGAAACTGTATTGATAAATTAAATCTAATCTGACTGGCAGCCTGCGCATCATGAGCTCGTCCATTTCACAAGCCATTATGAAAACACCATAATATATTTCATTTCGGATATGTCACGTGGCATTGTTTATCAAACCATATTGAGTTAATATTGACACCTTATGTGCTACCGTCGGTCAGGCAGGTCATGTACAATGGCCGCTCGGAACGTAGGTTTGAGGAGATAGTCACACAAAAGCACGTGTGTTTCATTTTTTCCCTCGACCAGGGAGAGCTGCACGTGCCAAATTCGAGATAACCCGGATGCTGAAAGAGTTTTTTTCTGTTTTATTAGGCTTTAGTTCGTAAGTTGGAGGAATTGATGTTAAGGTCAAATTGCGTCCTCAATGTATTGGCAATTTACTGCCAAATTTGCTCATTTAGTTGTCTGAAGCCCCGCCGTATGATTGAATACGTTAATAATATTTTGGCACTCTGCCATACTCGCTGATGCACATTGTCCGTGGCGCATCGTGTGACTGGCACATCAAAGTGTCACGTGATTGCACACGCACACCGACAGCGAATAATTAACACAGGGGTGCCCTCAAGATCAACACATTTCCCCAGCAGATGAAGTAACTAGCGTGGGAACAGACTGGTTCGAAATCACTTTCAACATCTTTATTAGGAACATCACATGATATAAATACATGTTCCGACTGTTTTTCAGGAACTGGCCATAGATTTACCAGGAGAAGTTGGGTGTGCATGGGAAAATTATGCACGTGCATTTGTTTTAGTTTTATTTTGTGATTATTATATTGTTGTTTGTTCATATATTTTTGTTTGTCTGATAGAGACCTTCATATCTCCTTAATGAGTGGTCAGGTACTAGTGTACTTCACAATGAAGTCGATGAAAGTGTTTGTTCCAGAACGAAGTGGCTCAAATTCGGATTGCCCTTTACAGGATAACACCCTCATCAACAAAATGCAATGACCCCTTTCTTCGGGATGACTTTATCATTTTTACCTCTGGTTCTTCAACATATAGTATGAAACATTGGAACATAAAAAAAACGCATTGTTCATTGTGATTCCAAAATGTCATTAAAAAATAACGGTTTTTGCATTCGCATTACAGCGTTATATGATTTGTATGATTTTAGGAATATAATTTTAACGCTTGATATTAGCTCAATTGAAATGTTAAGCTCATTTTTTATCTTTGATTTTATTACCTGATTTTATTACAAAAAACGTAGCCTATACTTTTGTAGAATCTCAAGTCACGTGTCTTCTAATCAACGTTAGTTAATGCCGAACACCTGTAAGTGAGCCAACACGTGTAATTTACCTCCACAGGTATTCAGCACGCATTTCTGCCGAGACATTAAACAGCAGAGTAATTTTATTTCCGCGTTCTGCACGTGCAGGACGGACGTTCCGCACTGTCGGTGCTGTACCAAAGACTTCTCGAGTGCAATGTGGCCTATATTGAATTTCGTTTTGTGATTTGCGTGGAAGTTGTGGAGTGTGTCTTGATTGACAGCTTGGATTTTGGGTCGCATTAACTGAGATTGATTCATGAATAATGCAGATATCCCCATTGAGGGTAGCCCCGTGCGGGACATGCCAAATGGCCTGGTTGCAGTAGCAGTCACCAATTACTGCCGAGATGTCCCCCGTGTGGCGGCCCCCCATCACGGGCCTTCTTGACGACAAACAATGGACGCTTCACTGCAGTATTAAGCAAAGTCACATCTTAACGGGACGTTAAGAATTTAAGAATTATGGACAGGATCAACTTTATCGGTAAATGAATTGGGGTTGTTTGTTTAGGATTGACGACGAGACAGAAGACGCATTGCAGGGTGCCAAGCTCTCTTCCATGAATACCACCTCATTGCTCACCCCTGTGTCCCTGACACCACTTTTTCAAATCATAAAAAGACATTAAAAACGACGCGAGTACAACTGAAATTGCTGACATTGGTGGATCCAGACGGGGGTTTCAGGTGGTTCGACCCCTCCCCCCCCCCTTTGACAATGACAGAAGATCACATTGAAGTTGTTTTCTTTTGTGTGTGTGTTCAAAATTGCATGGATCATCTTTTGGTATGAAGGTGCGATCTCTTTACAGATGCTATTTTATTTGCGTTTGACGTAAAACACTGTTGAGTCACAAATACCCTCCAAATAGACCCTAGAATTCCGTCTGCTGAAAGATGAATGGTAGTTTCAGTCCATGGGGAACGGCACCGGTGGAGATAGTGGTTCAGTTGAATAGGGATCTGATATTCCACGTTTGTTGTTCCGATTTATTTATCAATGACAGTGCGATTCCCCGTTTACACAGAAATACCCTAGAGGTGAGATAACAACTAAGAATACTATTGTGTAATACTGGGCGAACTAAGTTAGAAAGACCGCCGTATGGAAGCGCCCGTACAATCACTCATCGCTCGTTAAGTACAGGTGGGTAAGCAGCTGGTAAGTTGAAGTCACGCGGAACGGCTACACCATGTGAGAACTGATAATCCATTTGAAATTTTTATAAGGCATATAATCATTACATAAAAGAGAGCTAAAGCTGCAGCGGTCGTCAAACGCATCATGTTTGGAACGTTTGGTCCCGGGTAGAAACCTGCTTCAGCCACCTTCCATTTTGACGAGGCTTTCATACCTAGATTGTATCCTATTTGTACTGATGCCTGGGTGAATCTGTAGGCAAGCATTCCAGTAAAACGTCTGGCACTATGTGACGGAAAGTTGATTTTAAATGACATCATATGAAATGTATTGCGCTCGTGTGTCTGGGTATCAAAAATACTTCATCGAAAACCCAAAAATGTTGGTTCTGTTCTTGTCAAATACTCATATTACATTATGTGCATAAACACTATATTTACAGACAAGGCTTATATTCTTTAGCGACTGTGATAGGGTAATTATAGCTGAAGGTCATTGCAGCTTGATGGCAGTTTGTGTGATTTGAGTAAAATGTCTTTAGTAGGAGACGCCAAGGACCATACACACATAAGTTGTGAAATACAACTGTCTAAACACTTGCGCGTGATAACGCCTCACGTTGGTGTTTAGACTTACAGTCGAAATACGACAGTGAGTTAGAAGCAACATCGTCACCGGTTTTCACGTCGCAGTTCCCTGTCGCCGAGGACGCTGCAACAAACATTTGTACACCGGAGACTGCAGTGACTTGCAACCATCTCTACATTTCAGGCCACGTGTACGTCAACTTCAACTTCAACGTCAGCATAAACTTCTCAGTTGTTAAAACGATAAAGTTATTTTGCCGGCTGTGGACCTTGATTCCATAAAGTCTTTTTCCAACAGTACTTGCCAACACCATGGTTGGTACTTGTTATTTATTCATCAATAATTTCCAACACAATGTTTGTAAATCATATGATTTATCTTGTTTTCGCCACGATAATAATCCGAAAGAAAATATTGACAGTACACACCACGTTACAACAGTGAGATTTAAACCGCCAGGTATTGACAAACGTTTGGGTGTTTTTATTGGCCTTGCGTGAACGCCGGGTTATCGAACTCCCTCTTGTACACCGCAGTGTTATGTAAGATTTATGACGAATCGATCAACAAATAAAACGAGGTCAAGTAAACTGGCTGTACCATGTGAGCTGACTGGTTAAGTGACGCGTGCACACTGTGCTGAAAGTAGACGATGCAGTGGTCGAAAATACCTTCGGTCAGATTCCAGCTACATGAATGTTATCATTTGTAAGTAGTCTAGACTAGAAAATCCAATGATTTGCATCAAGAGTATAGTTCAGTTCGTACACGATGACATCAACCAAATCAGCGCTCCCTATGGGTTGACAAATTCACACCCGGATCTTCACGAGTACAAAAAACATGAGTTAAAGACTAATTTTTACACGGGTGCTCACGGGTAAACAGAGAGTGAACATGTATATGAGTTGTAAAGCATTCTTACAGTGTGTCAATAAACGAGTATTGTAAGAAAGCAATTTGATTCTATAGAAAGAAATAAACGTACGCATGTTTTCCAAAAATGTGATGCTGCATTCGTCTGCAACAGCATGCGTACGGTGTAATGTTGGTGTTATTGAGCGTGTAATTGTCCTGTGGGACTAAACAGGGCCGTGTGTTAAGCCCCATTTTGTTTACGCTCACTACCAATGTCTTAGCTACCCACATTCCCGTTACATGTCAAAAAGAAGTACAATTATTCTCTTACCGACGTGTACTGTTTCGAGCAATGTTTGCCGATGATTTTATGTCATGTCTGTTTGAGCAACTGGCTATTCTGCATGACTGCCGCTCATGTTAAATGTCAACATTTCAAGACAAAAATAACTGTGTTTCGTAGTGGTGGAAATCCTGAACAATGTGAAAGATGGTGTCATCGTAATGAAACTAGACATAACTGCAGTATATAAGTACCATGGACTCCATCATTCGAGAAGACAAGAGAAGTACCACTTTTAGCGTTTAGCGGTAAAGGCATTAAATATTTTAAAATTAGTGTTTGGAGATGTGGAAAAGCCCCACAAAATACTGGATTCAAAAAGTGAATCCTGTTCTTGTTTATGGATGCGAAATATGGGAACACCCACTGTGATCCTACTACATTGCGCCATATGGACTTACTGTGTATGGGCCTATGGCCATTCATACAATCGCCGAATTTTAATTTCAATATTGTGACAAAGTATCTAACGCATATCATGGTTTTGAGTAAAAGTTGCAGAAATATAGAGTGAATCTTGGTTTCGAACTCGTGGGTGCGACCCAACCACTCAACGATCAGTGCCTCCGCGAAGGCTCGGTATATCCAATACCCTTACTCCAAAAACATAAGTCGTCATTCTCACGGTATTGGATGTTAATTTCATGCTTACAAATTGGCACACTTCGTGCATTTCTGAAGACAACCATTGGCATTTCCTGGGTGTTTTACTGAAGCTAGTTAAGCAGCTAAATAACAGCGTAATGTCAGACACATCGTTGAAGGCTGATGCTAGCGTGTACAGTAAGCCGTACTGTACAGTGTTATTTCAAGTCAGAGGCGGGTGGGGAAGTGAGTCCTCAGTCAAATGCACGGCAGGCGCAGCGAGTACCTGGACATTTGCCAAATATGACTTCAGACACCGTGGAATAATTTCTTCAAATCTCGTGTATATCACAGTGTTATCTGCTGAAATAGCGCTCCGCCAAACCAGCGTTCCCACGAACCTTGAAGCATGATTAGAGCGAGGAGCGCGTGAGGGTGTGCCAAAGACGCACTCTCGGGAGATGAGGGATGTGAGGATCCCATGCGCTACCAGCGTTAACACGATGACTACACATGGGGATTTAATGTGGCAAATTGCGTCCCGGGCGTTTATTAAAACACACAGCTATGGACAATGTCCGTAATGGACACAGAACGGACGACTCCTGCCTTGACGCAGGCGGAAATTCGGTAAATCCAATTGGTTATGACAATAATCGTGTAAGATATAATTAATGGTCAGCAGAAAGTCCGGCAATATGAATCTATTAGCTACAATTGGCTTCGATTCGTGTTAATTGTGAACGTGACTGCACCGACCACCGAGCGACAGAACACGCCTGTTCCATTACACAGGTCACGAGAAGAAGTTGTTAGGAAAGCCGTGTCAAAGTCGTATTAAGCAGATACACTTGTAAGGTCACAACGGAAACAGTCATTTCTGTGTGTTACTGAACATGTTAGAATTAATACTGTAAATTTTGGGACAACTGCCATCCAAACACCCACCACCGAACACATGTCACTATCTCTCCTCTTCCCTCACCGGAAACATTGGTGTGTACGGCGTTAAACAACATCTAAACCGACAACCATAACGCCATGACACACGTCAGCACCAATCAACCACCCTCCATTGCCTGATACACTACTGACGTCAATGGTAAAATATGTCATCGTACGTGTCATGTGTCATGTAGTGAGAATCGGTAACTTTGTTGATGTCATCATACGCCAGCGCTCCGCCATATTGCTCATGTTTGGCGGTGTGCTGAACTAGATTCAGTGGTATATTGTGACAAAGCTGAAACATTGCCGATTTAGGCGCAAACATCGTGTGTGTGTGTGTGTGTGTGTGTGTGTGTGTGTGTCAATCATATTTGACCAGAACCATTTTTATCCCCTCCCCAATCTCGTCTCCCCTCCTCCAGTTCCTCCTTAATGTCATCACCACCCCTGTCGCCCTGTCGTGTATCTTCAACTTGTGATAGAGAACAGCGCTAGAGATAGGGTGGAGGTTTCATCACATACTGATGTCATTATCATCGCATAACAGTAGCGCTGATGCCACCGGTGCGACATATCACTACATAGGTAATAACTCAGCGTTATTCGTGGCTTCTGTCAGTATCCAGGCCCGAATGTAGATGCTGAAGGCGTCACGGGGTACCTCAGTCAGCATCCAGGCCCGGATGTAGATGCTGAAGGCGTCACGAGGTACTTCTGTCAGTATCCAGGCCCGTATGTAAATGCTGAAGGCGTCACGGGGTACCTCTGTCGGTATCCAGGCCCGGATGTAGATGCTGAAGGCGTTACGAGGTACTTCTGTCAGTATCCAGGTCCGGATGTAGATGCTGAAGGCGTCACGAGGTACTTCTGTCAGTATCCAGGCCCGAATGTAGATGCTGAAGGCGTCACGAGGTACCTCAGTCAGTATCCAGGCCCGGATGTAGATGCTGAAGGCGTCACGAGGTACTTCAGTCAGTATCCAGGCCCGGATGTAGATGCTGAAGGCGTCACGAGGTACTTCTGTCAGTATCCAGGCCCGTATGTAAATGCTGAAGGCGTCACGGCGTACCTCTGTCGGTATCCAGGCCCGGATGTAGATGCTGAAGGCGTTACGAGGTACTTCTGTCAGTATCCAGGTCCGGATGTAGATGCTGAAGGCGTCACGAGGTACTTCTGTCAGTATCCAGGCCCGTATGTAGATGCTGAAGGCGTCACGAGGTACTCCAGTCAGTATCCAGGCCCGTATGTAGATGCTGAAGGCGTCACGAGGTACCTCAGTCAGTATCCAGGCCAGGATGTAGATGCTGAAGGCGTCACGAGGTACTTCAGTCAGTATCCAGGCCCGGATGTAGATGCTGTAGGCGTCACGAGGTATCTCAGTCAGTATCCAGACCCGGATGTAGATGCTGAAGGCGTCACGAGGTACCTCAGTCAATATCCAGGCCCGTATGTAGATGCTGAAGGCGTCACGAGGTACCTCAGTCAGTATTCAGGCCCGGATGTAGATGCTGAAGGCGTCACGAGGTACCTCAGTCAATATCCAGGCCCGTATGTAGATGCTGTAGGCGTCACGAGGTACCTCAGTCAGTATCCAGACCCGGATGTAGATGCTTAAGGCGTCACGAGGTACCTCAGTCAGTATCCAGGCCCGTATGTAGATGCTGTAGGCGTCACGAGGTACCTCAGTCAGCATCCAGGCCCGGATGTAGATGCTGTAGGCGTCACGAGGTACCTCTGTCAGTATCCAGGCCCGGATGTAGATGCTGAAGGCGTCACGAGGTACTTCAGTCAGTATCCAGGCCCGTATGTAGATGCTGTAGGCGTCACGAGGTACCTCAGTCAGCATCCAGGCCCGAATGTAGATGCTGAAGGCGTCACGGGGTACCTCTGTCGGTATCCAGGCCCGAATGTAGATGCTGAAGGCGTCACGGGGTACCTCTGTCGGTATCCAGGCCCGTATGTAGATGCTGAAGGCGTCACGAGGTACTCCAGTCAGTATCCAGGCCAGGATGTAGATGCTGAAGGTGTCACGAGGTACTTCTGTCAATATCCAGGCCCGGATGTAGATGCTGAAGGCGTCACGAAGTACCTCAGTCAGTATCCAGGCCCGTATGTAGATGCTGAAGGTGTCACGAGGTACCTCAGTCAGTATCCAGGCCCGGATGTAGATGTTGAAGGCGGCACGAGGTACTTCAGTCAGTATCCAGGCCCGTATGTAGATGCTGAAGGTGTCACGGGGTACTCCAGTCAGTATCCAGGCCCGTATGTAGATGCTGAAGGCGTCACGAGGTACCTCAGTCAGTATCCAGGCCCGGATGTAGATGCTGAAGGTGTCACGAGGTACCTCAGTCAGTATCCAGGCCAGGATGTAGATGCTGAAGGCGTCACGAGGTACTCCAGTCAGTATCCAGACCCGGATGTAGATGCTGAAGGCGTTACGAGGTACCTCAGTCAGTATCCAGGCCCGGATGTAGATGTTGAGGCCATGTCCAGGCAATTCGGACAAGGATCACGATGGAAACACTGTATTCTATTTACAAGGTGCACCAGAGTCCCCATACATTGTGTAAATTGTCAAGATGTTGATATGTTATTTATTGAAAAAACAACAAAGCAATCCGTCATAACCGATAAACAGTATATGTTGGGCTAGGCGAAGAAGCCGGAGAATGTCTAATTATCTAAATCTACTGGTACATTGACGAGAGAGGTATGATTCCTACTTTGTTAAAAACAATTACTTTTGTTCCGAAAAAGCAAATCTATTTATACATAACGATGCTATTCAAAGATATGCAGTGTTTTGCTGTTTACAAAGAGGTCTGAAAGATTTAAATCAAATTATATTCGAAAAAAAGCTATTCTTGAGTCTTCTTGAGAGCTAATGGCCAAGTATCGTTCATCGCTTCACATAATATCGTTTCACTTTAGATATTTGAAATTAAACATGTATCAGTCACCTGAGATGCATGCTCCCTAAATGTTTTTTATAATTAATATGGAATTATTTTTTTAATAATTAATCATAATTTTATGATCAATAAACTAAAAGGATTTGTAAACGTTATATCTAAAAGGTCAAACTATGTTGAAGTAATTTGCCTAATACACAACAAACAGATTCATGTTGTATGTATCGAAAGTGCTATATTTCTCCGAATGTAAAATACAAGCATAAAATATAACATGTCTCAAACAGAAATCAGACTTTTCGTAACAGATTTACGCTGACAGAGGTCTGTGAGGCAGTAGTTGAACATGAGTAAGATGATGGCTGCCGCTTTCGTTGTCATTAACTGTCACACGAGCAACTCCTCGAAACTTGATATATGGAAGCTGATTTCTTTCTAAGTTTATAACATTCAGCTTCAGTTGATAATGAAATAGGATTTGTAGATGTACAAAGTAATCTAGCCTATGGAATCACTACGGGCTTCAGCCATACTGGCCGACATGACTCCTAGATGAGTCCGGACGTGCCATGGTAGGACTCGCGTTTCATCATGGCAGCAGGACCAGCGTTAATGGTGCTATTTGTAACATTAATTAGTCATGGGACGTTAACTAAGAAAACCAGTTTAACGAACTGGGTCACAGCGTCGAAACTGTTCGCTCATTTGCTTCAGGCAAATATGTTTTTGTGTGTAAGGCGAAGGTGGCGTTCACAAGACTTAGGGTTCGTGTTTCCCGTTGTCCATATTTCATATTTCTGTGGAGCGACCTTCTGGTTTCCATCTTACACAAGGTCTTTGTATAATTAAGTCTCGACGTTTGCTGTATGTGTAACTTGTAGATACTGTGTATTTAGTTCATGTCTCCTGTTCTCGCCCTCAATGGTCCATCTATGGATCAATCGTCTGTTCTGAAAATACCCACGATCTGGCTGCACTCCTGTTTCCAAACACCCTCTTTCCAAAACATTGCCTTTCCGTGCTTTTCCAACCACCGAAAAGCATTGCTATGTGAAGTTATACCACTTCCAATAAACACGACCTCTAAGGTACGCGAGGCGCTACTCCCGGTTCCCTTCCCCCTTTGCACGCCAACGTGCGATATGCGGGACGTGGTCCAGCTTACTTCCGGTACCAGATTTCCGCTTACATTCAAGGACAAGTGAATTGCGCAACCGCCAAATATGACTTTAGTAGTCCGGACCAAGTAAACGTTGTTTGTCACCTGGAATACTCAGGTCTCGCAAATGCCGTGACCTGCTTGCGGGATCCATAGAAAAGAAAAACTCAAAACAAAACACACGCGCTTTTCCGCCAACAAACGCCGCTTCCACCAAACACTGGCCGTTTCAAGCAACACGTCACCGTTACAATTATTTCAAGACCACACACGTGAGTGACATATATATGACGTTTAGTGTAGAACTGAACTGATGCGGTCACCGACCTCCTGGTGTCTGACAATGACACAGGGACCGTGATTCGTGAGAGCGGATTTAACGGATGAAGACAGATACAGTACATCAGCGAACAGATCTAGATGAAACACCGATTACATCGCCAATAATTAAGCCCTTTGATAAGAACATCCAGCTGAAGTTTGATATTTGCTTTGAGATGCTAGACATGAAGCAATTAGCCCTTAAAGACACCCATCGATATTGTTTACCACATCGTTGACTCCCAGCGCCATCTATCATCGCCAGACTAACTCTACTGAGTTCCAGAGCGGCGTGCGCACCTGTCAGAATGTAACATCCGCTGCCATAGTAGTCGTTCTCTGTCCCAGAGCAGGTGTTGCCTTAGTAACGCACTGGTACCCGAGAGAGGTCCAAACATTTCCAGCACTGATGGTATCGTTCGCGGAGAACCCCACTCTCGGGAGACATGTAACACACTTCTTTAGTTTCTGTACGTCAGTGGTGTTTTGATCTGATTTGAATAATCAAATTTATCTGATCGATTCTATATCTGGTCATTTATAAGAGCGATAAATCGGTATCATATGTCTGGATACCAGTGGACGCCCACGTGGATCCCATCAACTGGACCTTTATCCCCAGGTGTATAATACACGTCAAGATGGCTGCCTCAATCTGAATATGTGGCACGATCCAGATGCATGGCGCCTAACTCTGTGGTAACGATCACCACAATGACTTCCCAAAGTCGGTTGTTATTTTCAAGGCCTCAAAAGCTGCCCTGTGAAAGTCTCCAGTAACAAACAATTAACTTAAAGATAATCTCTTCCACGAAAACAATATGGCCGCGGGCAGCATGAGTGCAGCTGTCAAATAACTGTTTGTATTGGTGCATTGGTTTTGAACTGTATATAGTAGAACGAGTCCACTGCAGTGTGAGACTACGTTATTAAAAGTATAGTTGTTCGTTCCTGTTATTTATCGTAGAATATGTGTTAATTTCTTTCACTGCTGAATTTGTCAAATTCGGTGACTTGTGAAGCGATGTTGTGAATCCAGCTGGCTACCATGCAGGTAGCACGTCTCCTTGGTCCCGTGTGTGGTGATCTACGTTATATGTTGGCAGTCTATATCCCATGTTTATATATTGTGTTGTTGTTATATTGTGATGTTCGTTGGACACACTGTTTCATGATAGTCTAGTGATAGTCTAATTATTCTGCTGTCCTTCCTAAGCATTAGTATACGATTCACATCGTCACAACATGGCTGAAAAATCAGCCAGTGAGACACTTGACCGACCTTAACACACACACACACACACACACACTCTCTCTCTCTCTCTCTCTCTCTCTCTCTCTCTCTCTCTCTCTCTCTCTCTCTCTCTCTCTCTCTCCACCACATGGTTGATTGCGCATCATCATGCCCCGGCGGTATGGGGTAGTGCTCATGATATCCATCACTTGTTTGCGCTGTACGGGTTCTATGCGTGAACCGGGTTCAGCTGCCATTGTTGGTCGATGTTCGTAAGCAAGCAAACACCTGTGTCGTGGTTCCTGAATTACACAAAATGCAGTTATTTACCTGACGTAACAACAAAATAATTCGTCATTGCAGTTATAAATTCGAAGATACATGGCACTTTTTCTTATCCCTGAGATAGGGTCACCGGTGGGGCTCGACCAGATCATTCCCTCTCGGAATGTCATATACTATCAAAATAAGCTTTGGCAACTACTGTTGCAGACACGCGACCCTAATTCGGAATTGCTCTGGAAGTAAGTCCGTCGGGAAGACGTCAAGGGCATTGACCAGTGAGTGGTTTCTACTAGAGGCCAATAGAAAGTGGTCGTATGGAAGGGAAAGAAATGGGAAAGGGTTGACATTGACAGGAGAAGAGATGGCATATTTTAAATGGCGAACAAAATCTATCTATATAAATGCAGTCGTCAACACCACTAGTCCTTCAGTACTGCCCAGCATAAACCTTGCCGTTCGCTTTTAACAAAACTACACCGTTCTACTGGGCAGGATACAAGAGAAGAGGGTGCTGTCTGGTCTTTGACACTCAAATGCCGAGTGTCTCAGGGATTTACGGAGCGAGAATCCCTGCATCTTATACACGTAAAAACGGAAAATGGGCGCAATGAGATGTATTAGCGAATCCACAATGACACCAAACAAATCCACACACATTCTCTAAAAAGTCTAATGAAATAACAATAAGTTATCACTGAGTTAGTCGAGATATCATATCCTCGTCAGTTAAATTACTATGTTGAGACGTAGGAGACTGTTTGTGGCCAAACAGGTTTATAAAACATGTTTGTAACTATTGTGAAACAACATATGGATTAAAAACCCCGTGCTCTCAATATTTCCTGAAGAATCATGTTGAGCTTGTGATATATTCTGTTCTTTGAAGTATCCTCACGATTTCACTCACTAGGGTTGATGAGCGGGCAATAGCCTTGTGATATTTGTACATCTCCAGTTTAGGCAGTCTCGATGTTCAATGGACAGTTGAAAGCACATTGTGTCAGACTGATGTCATCTTTGGTTCGTAACGAGTCAGTGACGTTTTTATGGATGTTTTGACACCTCAAACGATTACTATCTATGTTCTCTCATATACTTGTAGTAAGAATAATAATATGTAACCCACTCGGATTGTCTATCTATCGCACGCGAATAAATCGTTTTGGTATTTCATCAGTGATGAAGGAATAACACCATTATTCACTCCAGACATATGATCCATTCATTGTTATAACTCGTCAGTTATTCTCTAAGTGTTGTATATTTCACGTCTATATCAGTGATCTGTCAGTCTTGTTCTCCTCAGCAATGCCCGCTACTGTCCTGTATTGTGTCTATGATTGATGTCATACCTGAACAGACTAGTCTAATCTTTCAGGTTTAACACATGGAAACACATTAGGAATCTCTATTTCATGTGTAATAGACAATGATAAGGTGAGTAAGATGATCACCTGCCATTAAATTGGATATGACGTGTAATATGAACCAGTTCATTGTATATTCTTTGCTATTCACAAACAAATTTCACGTTGCTAACGGGAAATTCTGTATGGCACGTTTCCTTTCACTTATCAGTTTCATATTCCGAATCTAATCCTTTTAGTCAGCCATGTTTGGTGTTCATGTGCAGATCTATATCGTTTCATGTAATAGGTTTTTGTTAAAATGGTCTTAAATTCTAGTCATTAATATTAACTAGACGGAGTAATTTCAAAAATCATTTGGCATTGATTTCCCTTTTTCCAAACCAGCCATATCAGTTTATGTTTAAAATAATTTATCACTATCATGTCTCATGTGAATGATTGCTGTCACGTGATCTTGACCTGTCTTCCAATAATTCTTCGTACACAAAAATGAAACCATTCACCTCTATAACCTACAAACTATTTCCGCCATCGATTCCAGCCAATATTTTGTTGGAACCCAATTCCACGGTCATTTCCGTTTCTTCTCGATCTTGTCACACTGGAATGACCGGAAGGACGTAGCCCCATGGGAGCCTGACTGACCATTGAGTGTCCATCAATCACCCTCCACGTCCATCCCAAGCAAGTCGATCTAACCGCTCCATCCAGCAGGTAAGATGCGCCTGTCCCCAGATTGCTTTCTTAAGCTGGAAAGTGACGACCGAAAGGCCCACTCAGACGCTAAGGATAAGTAATGGTCACACGTGGTGTTCCAGCCCCAAAGAAGATTTGAAAAGCAAACATCACGTTAAGATTGATATGTTCGCCTCGGGTTGACCTGGCTTCCGAGATCTCCTTATCCCAGGACTCGGAAGGGATATTAATAGACAGTTCATCTACAGAACCGTGGGGATCAACGTCCCGTGCATGATAGAGTGTAAAACAATGAATAGCCACGTCCCACAGGGAGTTGTCTTGTCATTGACGGTCATCGTGTCTGTTTCTTTGCTACCTCGCTTCTTATGTTGTGGACTTCAAGTAATATTTATAAGCAGCAGGACTTGGGTTTCCATCTGTTTATGAAGAAACAAGCGATAGTACCGACGAAACATGGCATTGTGTCGTGACACCAGGTGTCGTTCAAAATGTGCGCGTATCCTACCACACATGTTGCTGTCTTTACAAACGCAGTCAAAGACAAGTCAGTCTTTAACCTGACAAAACCACAACAAATAGTACCAAAAGGAAAAGTTATTGTATCTTAACGAAAATGGTTGAACTTAGGTTGCAGTCCCGTGAACAAGAGGCAAGCGGTTACAAGAAATGAAGAACTGCGGCAGCTTCTACTACGCTGTTTACAGAGTTTGATACTGACAAATTTCCAAGATGCTTATAGACCAGATCAATTAACTGACGAAATCCACCCGTGAAGATCCGGGTTAGAACTGTTTTCAGTAACTGACTCTTGTCGAAGGAGGCGACAAACGGGATCGGGGGATCAGGCTTGCTGACTTGGTTGGTATGTATCATCGCATCTTTGTAGATCACCGGATGCACTTGAAGTCAATCACATAATTGTCTTGCCCGGACTCATTCATGTACTGAACGCCATTTTGCCAAGTGTGACGTAAAACGACAAACAAAACTGAAAGGAAACGCTCAAGTAAGTTTCCTTGTTTTCAGCTCACTCACGTTGTTGATGACACGAGATTTAACACTTCGGAATGACCAAGTTTCCAGATGACGAACAGGTTCTTTAAATTCGAAAGAAAGCAGAGCTACCACACTCATAACTTTATCATGACACATCGTCAAAGGTACCCTTGGTGTCCGTTCAGAATTTCATACGTGTGGCACCACGTGTGTAGTTATAGTACCAGCTGTCGCAGCCCCTCTAGCGGGGACTTGTGATGCAACTGTTGCAGTTGCCTTCCCGACTGACCTATGTGGAGACTATAATTGCAGCGACGATTTATGAGAAACGTTGCCTTTGAAGATAACAGGCGATGATGCAAGACCGATAACAGCTCACGAAATCTTCAGCTCCCAGAATCGGGAGTTGCAGAGGCACACTGCTCACAACATTCTGACTCCTTCGCCCTGTATTATCTGCACATACAGAACTTCACAACATCGGAGACTGGGTTTTGGCGGGAAAGCGGAGCTGTTTCTTACCTTATCATCTGGGCCTGGAACATGATTAAGCTCTGCGGGGCCGAGCAAGTTGAAGTGTTGTGTTGATTACAAGTGAGTTAATCTTAGCTCGAAGTAGCCCTTTTACATGGCCTGACAGACTCACTCTGATAAAGGAGATATGAAGCACATTGTACAGCATCGTGTACGGCATCGCCGGCACCACCACGACACACTTACACTCAACAGAAAGAGCAGGAATATGTCTGAACTAACGACATGAGACAGTTTTGATTACACATAATGCCAGACTACAGAAACAAACAGAAATAAGTGAATAAACAGACGAGGGCAGACAACTATAAGAGGGAGCTATTCACATTTACCCTGTGTTCACTGTAAGGGTCGATTCCTTGTTGGTGTATGTTCGTGATTTCCTGAAAATCTCGTACACAGAATTCGAAGATCTAAGGGTATGAGTATGTGTCATGATAATTCAATGATTACATGAAGTGCCCAAGAGGAAACCAAGTAACGGCCGTAGTTCAGTATCAGACATCCCAGGAGATTACTAAGATGGTTGGGGGTAAGGGAAAGCTCCGAGCAACGTTTGTCCAACTGTGCTCCGAACAGAGCAACATAATGACAACATGGCAAACAAATCTAAATTGTCTATTTGTTCAGTATCGGTATATTGATAGTATGTTGATTATTCAGTAATTAGACTGAGGGTCTGTTGTTTACGCCCGATACGCACGTGTTTGTGTAGTTCAATGATTGAAACAATCTAGACAAGGTCTCTAACAAGGTCTCTTTGTCATGACGGATGGGTATGGTCACGTGACTTCAGTTATAATGCCTAGTTTACATCCCACTAGAAATGACTGTTTTGATTGATATCAACCATCTTGGAAATATTTAATTGTGTTTGTTATCAATGACCATATTTTATATTTCTGAACACAATGAACGCAACATGTGACAAAACAATCCCACCCATGCGTCAACAACCGTAGGCGGTAGTTTTTCGGGCTGTCACAGTTTGATAAATAATTTCTGGTCCCCGTTATCCAAAAAATATCCAATCCAATTATCCCTTGCCATAAACCGACTACAATCAATATAAACACGACATCGATTTGTGCTCATCACGATAACATACTGTTTCATTGTCCTTTGAATTGCTGGTAGACCATTGGTTGTACCAAGTCTGATGGGATACTCTTATGTTAGCGCTGTACACCTGTCCAAGAACAGAAAGAAGACAATGGCAGTTAATTCAAACAGTGATAATGAGACTTGCTTCTTGTTAAACAGTTCTCCGCTAATTCATTTTCTGTCAATCGGGTCTGAAATGGAAAGAAGGCAAAAAGTGAAGATGTCCGCCTGAGCGAGACTTCTCGGGGCAGCTGATGCTAACTGTAATGATTGATTGCGGGATAGCACAACCTGTTGTAATGGTCGCTGTATATTTATCACTCATCAAGCAGGGAAAGTCGTCACGACTAGCACTGATGGAAGTGAGAGGCGGTGTGCCATTGTTCCTCCCTGGCCATAAACTGCTTCACCAGATACCAGTGTTCCACATCGAACGAAGTAAATCGTCCGAACCCTTTGCATTGCAACAACTGCGCTAAAGACGTTTACGTTCCGTGCAGACGTTATTATTTGTCTCCACTCACTCTAGAAGGCAGCGAAACTGTAGCCCAGTTGTTAAAAGGTTCACCGAGTTCGAACCCGCCCATGGGAATAATGGTTAAATCTCGTTCAATCTCACGTGAATCTCATCCTTAACGTCCGCTGTGAATATTAACGGTTAACGCGCAACCGTACCCACTCACTGCATACCTGTCTCGTCACAGCCAATATCTGTTTCACTTCAGTGTTGCAACCCAATACCAGTATTATTCTAAACAAACGTCATTACATTTCTCCGTGGCAAAAAGGATTTAATATCCAGAACAAACACTAATAAATGCCCCCATTCTGTGAAGCAAAGCCATAATCAAGTCAGGCTAGACCAGGACAAGGCAATTCCCCTTTATCGGATAATTCTTTTTTCTGGTATTTTTTCAACTTGTCCCACGAGAATGCTTCAAGCCAAATCTAGTTATGTGTAGACGATGTCGTGCACTAAAACGCATCAGCGATGAAGTCAATCTGGGGCAGCGGCACGATCATCTCCAACCGAGAAACGCTTTCTAATTTAGCGGAAATGTGAATTTTACACCAGTGAAAAGTAACAACAATTTGTTTGCCAATGAAAACAGAAAGCAGTGCGAGCGACGACGGTCAGGCCTCAGAGCCGTTGGGTAGGAAGACTTTTGCGGAGCAGATTCACTGTTAGAAACAAACCCTATTTATCGTTCCACTCATAAAGCGCGAACTCACTCGCAGTAAAAACACTTTATCAAGTAGAGGGTGAATAAACTGTGACAATCTGGCTACTAGGGAGTAATATCGATCTGGGAAGCTCATCAGCAATGAAGACGCACCCACAGCGAGGGAAATGGGAGAGGACCAGGTCCACGCTTTTATTAGCAAACAAGAGAAAAGGGAATATTGGAGCGCCATTAAAAGTGTTAGACAGTCTTGTACTCTGAACAACCCCTGCAGCTGTAAGTTGAGTCCGACTGAATCGCACGCATATTCTTTAAACCATATGTATGTAGCTTTGAAATAGTATTGGAATATGACAACAGAAACACCACACCACCCACCCCCAAAAACAACCAACCAAAAAAAGACCCAACTAGGTTGGAGTAGTCTAGTGATTAAATCGTTCACACACAGCACCGAAGGCCCGAGTTCGATTTCCCGCATGGGTTCAGTGTGTAAGGTCCATATATCGTTTCCCCCTCTGTAAGATTGAGCGAATATCGTGAAAGCGGCGTAAAACTAAACTCACTCACTTACTCTTGCACATTTACGCCCTGAATGTGTAACGAGAGCCGACACAGATGGGTCAAAGGGCGGACGTGTTCGAGGCCATGGGGCGGTGTAGCCTAGCTAATGGAAACCAAATTCTGGTGTCCCCGACGTCGTATCGATAGTGATGGAACATTGTTAAAACCCAACTCATCCACTCACATTTCATAAACTCCCTTACGGTAGTGGTAGTGGATAAAACGTTCGCCCATGACACATTCGGCCAGATTCGAATCCCATTCTGATGTCCCAACAGAGACTCAAACCCCACTGATACTTCAGACACAGGTGAACAATATTGCTCTCAAAATGCTAGAAGCGTCTTAAACCCAGCTCACTTACTCTACGCTCAGATATGGATTTAAACACGTGGCAAATTTCAAAACTTTAGACAGACTACCTGTGACTAAGAAACTGGTACACATCATGACATTATAGCTAATATATGAAAGGAGCAGACTTATACATGACCCTCGCGCTGACCTCTTGACTGACCACGGTTGTTCAAGATCGATTCAGTTCATGGTAAGTATGACTGTAGGAATCACTAAAGGTTGTTGTTACTCTACCATGGACATCATCATCACTGACCTCGCGTGCTGGACACGTGGAATGTGTTCTGCTCTGATAACTCAGGACACAGCAAAGATCGATCTATGTTGACAGGGGCGTATTATTGACTGGATATAAATACATAACTGTCGACTAATAAATCTGTATGTTGGCCTAACCGGAAGTGGTCCACGTCTGAATATGACTATAGACCTCCGCCCGGATTTCACCTCCAGCTCTCAAACTAAATGCCGTTATTAATTACACGCACATGGTCACGTGACTGAATCGTCACCGGTTACCAATATCCAATGAAATATTGCCACGATATTATGAGCTAATATTGCTCACCTTGTAAGACAGGTTTGATCAGCTATGTCAGTTGTTGGTTTTAATTTCATTCTCTATTTAATCTTTTTTCTGGACTTGTACTTTCGGTTTCTTGTTTAACACAGTACTCAACAATATTCCAGCTATATCGGCAGCCGTCTGGAAATAAGCGAGACTGAACCAGGCAATCGAGTGATTGACATTTACGCAATTGGGAACCGATAACTGGTATCAACCAAGTCTGCGACCCTGATCACGCGATCCCGTTAATATCCCTGACGACAAGCATGGCTTGCTGAAGACTAACCCAAACCCGCATCTCATCGTGCACTGAAGTTGTACATTTGTGTACTTACTGCACCGTGTTATCGCTAAGCCCTATATACCTATATCCATGTGCCTGACACGAACTGTGTCGTCTATGTCTTCATCTTTATGTAGAGTCATACAGGGGAATCCTACTGGACTGGACAAACCCGGAGACATGCTCTCCCTCGCTCCGTCTAAAATGAGGATTGTGATCCGTCGTGAAACGTCAATAAAACTTCAGTATTAACTGAGGCATCAAAGTCCAGTACATTTATACTTTACGTAAGCCAGCTGCTGAATCCGGGTCACTTTGAAGCCTTCACGATAGCTGCATGAATACTTGCAATAAACAGTGGTCCGGTGGTGGTGATAATCGACCAGATCATATATACAGGATTTGTGCACTTTCATTGCTGTGGTGAGACCCGCTGCATGCATGGGGTGATATATTAAATATGATTTTATGTTCGAGGCGCAATAATTACCGTCAAGGGGTTTCTGTTGTTGCAGTCCCGCTGTTTCCCTCGGCGAGCTCTTGTCTTTGTCTGTTTACACATTTACATGTAGTCCCAGAATATGATTACCTTAATAGACGAAAACGTGTTGTAACAAACGTGTTGTAACAACAATTGTAACATGGGCCAGTTGGCCAATATTACTGAATAAAATCTGTCTGTCTGTCTGTCTGTCTGTCTGAAAAGTAAATTTATTTAACGGATTTTCAGGCAAATCTTAGAGCCAAGAAAAATACACCCTTGTATGAATGAAAGAATCGTGACGACTTTCAGGTTTCGTTTGAGACACAGAGGAAATATACAAAACATAGCCTAGTGTCTAGTAAGAAGGTTTATTTTGGGTAAAACAGAGAAAAATAAACATTTTCCACCTAAGCTGATAGTTTAATTCAGAAACAGACGTAGACGTGCGTAGATTTTACCAGATCATTGCGTTATCATTGTGGTGGTGGATGACTGTCTTCACTTTGCACCAGGTCGGTACATCATGACATGATACACTGAGATCAATGCTCCAGACAGTGTCCGAATCTAAATGTACGAATTCAGTTTCGGTTGCTATAGGAATGAGTTTACGCCGCTTCACCCATATTCCAGCAATATCCCGGCGGTGGACACCAGGAATGGACTTTACACCTTGTACCTATATAACCCGTATTTCAGTGTGAAAAGTGAATGCTTGAACCACTCAGCTACCTCACCGCCCCTGTTGCCATGCTGTGAACGGGATGGCCGATCCCATCTAAGTTGGATCGCGGATCCCCAGCATAATGCTTGAGTGACAGCGTATTCCATTTTGAGGGTAGCTGTGATTGTTCAGAACATACTTCCCTCAAGAGGAAATGTTCTTCACGTGTTTAGCAGTTCAAAAAGCATCAGACTTGTAAATCCTCATATATACTGTAAAACGACGGCTGGGTTCATACAAATTATATTATACTCTGCGTGAAAAGGATGCCGACACGAGGTTACATGTGACTATAGCATCCACATGCCCAAGTGTCTGTCAGAAAAAAACAGATTATCCGACCGTATACTGATAATTGTACGCCAAAGGCATCCCATTTGTTCATTTACTATTACATGATCGTGAAATGTACCCTACAGATCACACAAGTGAGGCTATACCTAATGCAAATACGATAGAAATTGACACAGTGATGGACGGGATCGCACCCATTGTCCTCCCTACAACAAGGTAAGCATAGCGAGCACTAACACTATCAATAAATCTCATTGTGTTGACAACAAGGGTTGTATGTATCGAGCAATGGCATTGTGTAGGGCTCCCTGGGCCGATTAAGCTCACACGTCTTCGCTTCTGGGTGATCCGGTATTCCGAAATTCTAATTCTTCTGACTTTGATCAATGACGTAGTTGCCTCCCTGCATGTAAGAGGGGCCAGTTGTGCGCGATGAATGATCAGTGTAAGCCGGAATGTAATGAAACCCTAGAATCCATCACATATATGTCAATTTAATGAAGTACAAGTTTACGTTGGTATCTGAACTGAGCATATCGTGACACCTCTTTAGTCAGAGAAATGTAGCATGGTGTTACTGAAAGGATAAAGTTCGTCTCCCGTTGATAAAATACTTGTCTGTTATTAGGAAAACAGTAAACCCTAGACACACATTTCATTCAAATGTATAATTTCTTATCAAGATGAGGAAAAGGGATTGAGTGCATTCTCGTTTCATTCCGCTGAAAGGCTCAACCTGAGACGCTACAGAGATCTGTTTTGCCACTGTTTCATATATTTGTTTCAATCAGTATTTCAGCATTACATGCGGAGACCTAAAGGGACCGTCCGTCACGTCAAACACCCGGGTTCGGTTCCCTACATGGGTGCAATTTGAGATTCCCGTTTTTGGTGTTACTCGTTGCGATATTGCTGGACTGTAAAAACCGTCTTTTTAAACCATACTCGGTCTTTCATTATTACATGAATGGTATGTTACCGCTCGTCAATGCCGAGCTGTAGAATTTGTTTGGTTTTTCGTGTTCGTAGATTTGGGGCTCTTACCTAACTACGGTACTTCCGTACTTCAGACAGTTCAAAATTAAAATCGAGGTGTTCGGTAAGACAATGCGTTGTTCACCGGTCACGAGAGGGACGTGGGTCATAAAACGTGGGACGTGACCAGTGAACAACTTATGATATGCCCGTATGTCAGCTGGGAGACATCCCGATGGGTCCAAGACAACTGGCATCAACATCAGCAGTCGGATTAATGTCACCCCAACTAATTAAGGAACGTGTAACGCTTGTATATTTTCAGTTGTCTGACTTTATCAACGCCGTGTATGTCCAGGAAGCCATACAGTATGGCAGAGTCCAGCGCTGCAGTTGTTGAACTGTCCCTCCGGTGGCTTGAGCTGGTAGCTGTAATGCGATTAAAGCACAATAATGTCTCACTTCCACCTTGACCATCTGTCACTGGTCAACACGCCTTGGGTGAAGGCTCTGCAAAATGAAGTTTTATGCTCCAATGAGCATTATTTGAAACCTGACAACACTTTCCAGAATAACATCTTCAGTCAGTATCTGTAGCCATGCATTATATCCCTATATGTTACTTATAGGATTGGACCTTGCCTTAAGGGGAGATCACCACCGACGTGTTGGACGAGCTGCACGAGATGCTTCACATCCGTCTCGTCAGTCATTACTAAATGTAAGCAAATGTCTCTTCTATGTTTTGTATACTTAATTGGGTGATGTTGAAACGTTTCACTGAGGGAATAAAGCGACATATTGGTGGGTGAATAGCGGAACGGTTGTATATAAAATACACAGAGACACTTGCCACAGCTTTGAACAGCATCTGGGGCACATGGTGGTAACTACAACAACAGCGGCAATAACACCATTTCTTATAATGATGGTTTTATTTGTAACCCAGTAGATAATGTATTTTGTGTGACAACAATCAATATACTTCAGTCATTTCATGAAATTACATTTTATCTATGTGTGGTAGACAGTTTTGTGAGGCGTGGCTGCTCTGAACCAGGGAGACTCTATGTTACAGATATCCCTGTCAGGACAAAGCAAGTGCTAGACAAACAGATGTAAAAGCTTTATAGTCAAGCTGCAATGCAACAGTGTCGCTGCCACAATAAATGATGTTGAAATTGCGATCCACTTTGTAGATTTAGTTATTAAGTGAAATTTCATACAATGACTGAAGTGTATTGAGTGTTGGTACACTGTATGACATGAAATGCTTGACCCTTTGAGTCAATTCACTATCTGATGGTAACACGTATAACCCACACACGAACGTCACACGTCACACCATGATGTCATCACGCTGTCTGGTGACTAAACAATAGGTATTAATATCTAATTTGAAGGTGTTAATGGCCACATTCGACGCATCCTAGCGTTAACCCGTCTGTGTACCATTGGACACTGTTTGTGTAGAATTGGATCTAAAATTAATCCGAATAATCGTGTTAATATCTAAATAACAGCCCAGATGAAGCCCTTCAGTGGAGAGACGACTGGAGGCGTGAAGCCCAAACTTTGACAAGACCGAATTGACAATAACCACTCTAGCCTCGTTTTGAGTGATTAGTCACATTGAGCTTTGTGCCCTTATGGGAAGGACAATGGCTTTGGTTGTCAAACTCAAACATCCTAACTGCATAATATAAAATATATTCACAATCAGAACCTACGAAGATCCTGAAAGGCATATGGACGTTGGACGAGCATGATCACGATAGGCTTTATCTTTGTACACTGACACCCCCACCCTAACTCTTGGCTTTGCCAATACAATCTTTGTACATTAATCATATCTAATTGGTTTCGTAATTATAATGTTTTCTTTGCATATTCTCCTACATTGCGTTGTGTAAATATGTTTATCAAACAGTGTTGTCGGCAGGATAAAGACAACAGATATGCAAATGTTAGGGACGACTTTCAGAGTGTACACAAACATGGCGTCAAAGGTCGGTGATCGTGTCCGGATTGACGGCCGTGGTAAAGTTACTGCCGGTGATTTGATCCCAGAAAAATCATGTTTGGCTATGGTAGATGGAGCAGATTACAAAGCGAAGATAGAAATCCATAGGTTTGCCAGTGATACCAACATTAGTTTTCCGACCGACTGTCAGTGTAAGCGAGAGGACAGCACAGGAATCCAGATGCAAAAGGTTAATTGAAGGTTTCTGAAGTTTGTCGTAATTTTCTTACATAAGCTAAGATTTGTGGACAACCATCGGTACTTCAACATACAACCTTATTGGGAACTAAATGACCTCGCGTAGTCAGCTGAGTGATCAGGAAAAAATTGTAACCGAGCTTGTGACGTAGCGTATTATTACGCACATATTTCAAAGGATATATATAATTTAAAATTCAAAATACTGTCATCCATTCAAAACAGTGTTATTACGTATTACCTTATTGATGCGGATAAAGTTTGTCTGCTGTTTGTCTGCTGTTTGTCTGCTGTTGGTGTGCTTTAGAAACAACAGTAATAATGCTCTTTAAAACTGTAATGCTCACTCACTCCTTCAGTCACATGCTCAACATACACATTTCCAAACCTTTCACATACGTAGTGTTTGAGCCAGATGATATATACTGTGAGTGTTGGTTTCCGCAATAATGGTGTCCAGACGGGGCACATATCAACATGGCCTGTTCTTGCCTCCTCGTGTTGATGCACACCTAATCACCACTTTGTTGGCTTCGGACATGATTTCAAATCTGGTAATAAAGTGATTGATACCGGGTTCCCGTAGGCGCCCATATAAACACCCTTGCCACAGTAACTCATCTTGAGGTATTTGCGTTGGGGTGTTTCAAATACTGAAAACAAATTCATTCAATAAAGCTGATATAGGGATGGAATTGTTACTAAGAAACCAGCTTTGGAGCAAACAAACAAGGCACTTGCTTGGTATTTGACCAATGGGTTGCATGCACTTAGTTCCTGTAGGTTCGCGTATGATTTAGTGGATTTGTATACATTGATGGGGAATGTAGAAACGCCGGGCTATTATTGTAGTATTTACAGTCCCGGTAGAGTAGAACGTCGAGAGTAAAGTATTGCCGTCTATTGAACTGTCCCCAGACGCAATATCCATCACAATAACACCGACAAAACTCTGTAACACAGTTCCGGAAATAGGCTAGCGAACGCGCATGCCCAGAAAACATCCGGTGAAACAGGTTGACCATCGAATAATGTTGGTTCTCGGTCGAGTTTTTCAATCACGGGATCTTGAAAGGGGTTCTGTGTGGACATGGCTGGAGAGCGTTCATAATGGAATATCCTTCTTCTTTAGTTTCTGCTTGACCAACGTCCGGCAAGACCTCCAGGCCGAGACCATCGATCAGTTTATGGTCTTCGCTCTAGGCAAATAAATGCCCCAGTTCCAACCATACACTATCTTGCTTGTGTCGGTCACGTCTGAAATCTTGAACACACTCCTTGAGAAATCTAGAAAATTGACAGATACATTAACTTTATCATTGCCCAACAAAATTACTGGATATGTTACTTTCCAGAGCAGGATTATGTTTCCACTGACTCTTGTTCAGGCAAAGATAAGGCAATAGCACGACCTCCGGGGTACCATGTAGGTGATGTACATTGTGAATAGTGTAGGTCTTGTAGATGTAAATAATGGAGATGTTATACATATAGATAATTTAGATCTTGTACATGTAAATAATGCGGATGTTGTACATGTAAATAATGTAGATCGTGTAAAAAACAATAAGATGAGCTTGCACATGTAAATAATGCGGATGTTGTACATGTAAATAATGTGGATGTTGTACGTGTAAATAATGTGGATGTTGTACATGTAAATAATGCGGATGTTGTACGTGTAAATAATGTAGATCGTGTAAAAAACAATAAGATGAGCTTGCACATGTAAATAATGCGGATGTTGTACATGTAAATAATGTGGATGTTGTACGTGTAAATAATGTGGATGTTGTACATGTAAATAATGTGGATGTTGTACATGTAAATAATGTAGATCGTGTAAAAAACAATAAGATGAGCTTGCACATGTAAATAATGCGGATGTTGTACATCTAAATAATGTGGATGTTTTACGTGTAAATAATGTGGATGTTGTACATGTAAATAATGCGGATGTTGTACATGTAAATAATGTAGATCGTGTAAAAAACAATAAGATGAGCTTGCACATGTAAATAATGCGGATGTTGTACATCTAAATAATGTGGATGTTGTACGTGTAAATAATGTGGATGTTGTACATGTAAATAATGCGGATGTTGTACGTGTAAATAATGTAGATCGTGTAAAAAACAATAAGATGAGCTTGCACATGTAAATAATGCGGATGTTGTACATGTAAATAATGTGGATGTTGTACGTGTAAATAATGTGGATGTTGTACGTGTAAATAATGTGGATGTTGTACATGTAAATAATGCGGATGTTGTACGTGTAAATAATGTAGATCGTGTAAAAAACAATAAGATGAGCTTGCACATGTAAATAATGCGGATGTTGTACATCTAAATAATGTGGATGTTGTACGTGTAAATAATGTGGATGTTGTACGTGTAAATAATGTGGATGTTGTACATGTAAATAATGCGGATGTTGTACGTGTAAATAATGTAGATCGTGTAAAAAACAATAAGATGAGCTTGCACATGTAAATAATGCGGATGTTGTACATCTAAATAATGTGGATGTTGTACGTGTAAATAATGTGGATGTTGTACATGTAAATAATGTGGATGTTGTACATGTAAATAATGTAGATCGTGTAAAAAACAATAAGATGAGCTTGCACATGTAAATAATGCGGATGTTGTACATCTAAATAATGTGGATGTTGTACGTGTAAATAATGTGGATGTTGTACATGTAAATAATGTGGATGTTGTACATGTAAATGTGGATGTTGTACATGTAAATAATGTGGGTGTTGTACGTGTAAATAATGTGGATGTTGTACATGTAAATGCGGATGTTGTACATGTAAATAATGTGGATGTTGTACATGTAAATAATGTGGATGTTGTACATGTAAATAATGTGGATGTTGTACATGTAAATAATGTGGATGTTGTACATGTAAATGCGGATGTTGTACATGTAGATAATGTGGATGTTGTACATCTAAATAATGTGGATGTTGTACATCTAAATAATGTGGATGTTGTACATGTAAATGTGGATGTTGTACATGTAAATAATGTGGTTGTTGTAGATGTAGTCGTGAGGCAATGTTATTGAAAATGTTGTCAAAGTCGTGCAATTCACTCTGTTGTTGCTGTTTCTTGCAAAAGTGCAGATTATCACAAACTACGATGTACTTGAAGACGATGTAGGCGTTGTTCATGTTGATGATGTCTAAGTAGCCACGGATGATGGTTGCCTTTAATCTGTCCCTGTACACTACAGGGTCCTGATACTTTAAGCTCCTTCTTTTGAGATTACAACACCATTGTTCAGTCTTCAAAGAGTAAAGACTAAAACGACCATTAAGAATGACTTTCGTTGTATTTATATCCATGACAGCAAATGACTTTTAGATCCCGTCTCGTTTAGGATATAATCTTGAAACCAAAATCTTAATGGTGTTCATCAATGGTATTAGAAAATCTAATTTGTGTAAAATACATGTCCATTTATTCCACAAAGGGCTGTATGAATAAACTAGATGGGTTATTAATATCTTGAGGGCATTATCAATCTTGAGATTTCACCATAGCAGTCGTTTTGAACGTCTCCTCACATCATACCGTCACGGCTGATTACGTTAAACGTCCCCGGGGGTCCCCAGTTTTTTACCCGCCTCTCTTTGCATCTGTAATGTAATCAGCTGTTGATTGTGATCCCGTGGTGTGTGATCCAGTGTCTTGGAGCAGAATTACCCCCACGGTGCCACGCCTCACGGGGAGGGAACACTGATTGGACTTTACATGATGAACGTGCCTCAGGTACCACGTGGGCAGCCATTCATGACGTTATACACAAGAGGACTGTTGAAATGCGGTAGAACTTCACTTTGAAGGTGATAGCACTTATAGTATGGTGTGTATGTGTGCGTGTGTGTGTTTGTGTGCGTGTGTGTGCTTGTGTGCGTGTGTATGTATGTGTGCGTGTGTGTGTATGTGTGCGTGTGTTTGTGTGTGTGGTGTGTGTTTGTGTGCGTGTGTGAATGAGAGAGAATGTGTGTGTTCACATGTTGTTGTGTGCGCGTGCTAGTTCGTACTGATGTTGATTACTCACTTCTCGCTGGGAGGCCTGATTCAGTATTTTCTACGTTAATGACTTCATCAACTCTTGGAAATTAATAACTCACTTTGAAATAGCACTTTTTCTGTTGGATTCACACATAGGAATACCGTTGTAACTGGATATTAATCATAATGCAATGTTATTTTTCAAAACTACTTTTGAAAGCACACGTTTTCTACACTTTGACATTACAGACATAACAATATACTTATTTATTCAATATGTCTTAAACAAGGTTATCCTGTTGCCTTGTGTTGGTATTACAGACTGACAATCCTATAGATCCTATGACCACAATCCACATACGCTGTCCATTAACATCAACTGACACTCAATTATCCTCGCCACAGGAGTTGATACACTGAGGCTGGAACAGACAAACCACCTCTCAGTAGATTCTTAATACACTTCAAACAAACTGCATGAGCTGCAAACAACATTGCTATGATATAGTGCTGATTAATGACCATCTTTAATAAGGCAAAGCTACTCAGCTAACGAACAACAAATTATTTTATCCTCTACATTTTGGCATGGATCTAACATAGGTAAGAATATGGTGATGTATCCTTAGAAGATATGAGCTTATATATACACCGAGCTTTCAGTTCATACCAGAGAGCAAACGCTCTACGGCAGTCTACACACTCGCAAACACTCGCCCTTGATTTGTGAGAGATGGTAACATGTGCACTCCACTATATCTTACCTGCCTCTGAAAGCATCTCTTTCTTTGTGAGAAATACATACATCTCGACTCAATTTAACCCCTGTTACCTTTTTCACGGCAATTATTTAGTATACCACAATCAACGTTTATACTCATTTTACAACAATTCTTTTCTTTACCACAAGAAATATTCAGTCACCCTTTTGCAGGAAGTTGTTCACGGTACTAAATGGTCGAGTTTTAGCGGTATTCACTGGTGTACACACAAGTACTCGAATTTAACACTAATATAACCTGAGAAAGGAAATTACACGCTTACTTTAGTATTCTGTATAGTGCTGTACGGTTTCTGTTTGTGATATTGTGAGACAGGAAATGCCAGTGTAAAGATACAAACCAACTAACGACCCACTGCAATGCTATTAGACTAAAGCTTAGTCTCTGAATAAATATAATTCAGAAATACAGATCCTGAGGAAATCTAGACATGCTTCATTTAGTACTGTAACATTGCAGAGATGGGTTTGCGAGAGGGAAGTAATGTGGAATGTGACTACAACCCTATCGAAGTTGTGCGTGTCGCAGTGGTGATCAGTTGGTGTCGTAGACAAGGAGACATAGCAGCCACGTGCACAGGAACGCTGTGGGCCTTCCAGCACGCCGAAGGAGCAGACAACTCATGCTTCCAAGAACAGGTTCTCTTTATTGGCTAGATGTCGCCATGAATCAACTATTTAATTCATTATGTGACTAAGGGCGCCGTCAATCCAACTGATAAATGAATATTTCAAATCTTTCAGATGTCATTCATGGCCTAAAAGCTAGACGAACTCCATTTCTGTTTTGTATTTGATATTGGCAATTATAATCCGGGTATCTTTATTACGTGGCTAACTCAGCGAAAATTTAATTTCCATGAATTTTTATGCAATCCTTCTCACAGTTCTGACAATTTCCGCGTTGTTGGAGCCATGGAGCCGAGATGGAGCTAGCTATGCGCCTAAGCAGGTGGCCAGAACCAATACTCCTGACATCTCACATGTTGTATTAGCGTCTAATTTGTCGGCGATATTACGGCATTAACAGCAATGCGGTAGTTGCTGAACTTGAAGACATACCGCCCGACTCTGAATCAAACGTTAACAATGTTACGGCAGTTGTCGTCTTCCCAGCAAAGTGCGCATGCGCGCCAGTCGATGTCCATGACATCCTCGGCTGGACACTTCAGAGGAACGAGATATTACTATTCGAATATAAAAAGATGACGAAATATTGATGTAGAAGCTTATTAATATGTACGTATACATAATGAATAAACGTGTGTCAAGTTTGTAATCTTGACCTTTTGAACAAATTATATAAGTTGGCTGAACCTGATTAACAAAAAAGTCTTTGAAAAGATTTTGGAGTAATGAAATTAGTAAAATTTGGATTTGCGGGTGTGTGAAGACATTGTTTAGTCTTTCTTCACAGACAACTTTGAAAGTGCCAGAACCAGTATTACTCAGTCTGTCAGTTTTCCCAAGAAATGTCAAAACTATTTATCATACGTCCAGAACGCCTGTCATATATTCATAGGAACAGCTCGTCCAGTGTAAGAGTAATGCTTAGTCTCTGAATGTATATAATTTTGATAGTAACAAACAAGCCCATTTTAATTGAAAAGGAGTCCCAGGGAGACTAGAGATTGAGACTTTGGGGAAGTCTGTACTAGCTTCAATTAAGGCTCTTTATCGCTGAAGTAAAGGCTTATCAGTAGGTAAAATAATGTGATTCAGGGACTGTGAGACAGATTACTCTTGATTCCCCGGACAGAGCGAGGAAACGAAACACAAACGAAACACGAAACGCCTATATCAAAATAACGGATGCAACCACAGGGGGCTGCGGGGATTCGCATACCTTGCGACTTCATTGCACCCCCATCTCCAAAATCCTGGATTCGCTCCTGGAAGTAAGGAATTGTTGTCTGTTTGGCCCCGGTTAGTTCGTATATTTCCTTCGAAAATGCGTGTAACGAACTGCGGTTACCACGAACTTAAATCTGTGGTCCCTTTCAGTTCACAATAGCCGTAATATATTGTAACCATCCACGGCATCGTATGACTGTCATCTGTGACATTTTATCTTCGACCTTGACATTGAAACATGAATGATGTTACATGGGGTACAACTAGTGATCAAATATGATTTTTGTTGTGTTCATATTCCGATATACCCACTGACTTGACTAAGGTGTCAAGTCAATGTTCATAGTTCAATGACCATAGTTATTTACCACGGCCCACTGGCACAAAACGATCTTAGCGCTATGATGATCGCAACCCATACTTTAACGCAGACTAAAGACGACGTAGCGCAAAGACCGCTCTGTGCATTTGGCCTCAGGTCAGTAACGGTACGCACACGTGTGACTGTTGCCATGTGCGGGTCCTCTGTTGCTAGCAAGTGAGTTATCGCCCCTAAACATTTTTGACAGAGACCCATCATGGCGGTGGCTACTTTAACCCTATGATTTTGCTAAAACCGCGTTTAAAATGTTACCTGTACGTATGCACTGAGGACACACACTATGATCTATCAGTTTTGTAATGAGTGAGTGAGTTCAGTTTTACGTCGCACTGAGCAATATCCCAGCTATATGGCGGGGGTCTATAAATAATCGAGTATGGACCAGACAATCTAGTGATCAACAGTATGAGCATCGGATACGATGACATGTGTCAGCGAGTTTGACTACCAGATCCAATTAGTCATATTGCTACATGTCTGGGTTACTGAAGATTACTAACACTTGTCTTCACGGGTTATCAGTTTTGTAGCTGCCCTGTAGAGTGTGTGAAGTGTCTGATTATTCAAGTACTAATGTACACATCCTTATCATTGCTAATCCCCTGCTTATATATACCCTTGTGTATTTTGCAGGCTTCAATTGTTACGCTTTTATCAAAACCCATGTGTTGTGATTGTGTCTGGCTTCCTAATCCCTACTGTACTGTACAGACATCTCTTGTATACATGCTCCTTAATCTTTATGCTGTTCATCATTTGAACGCTTGATAACGGTATAAACTGGAAACCTACACGGAAACCTCGATTTCAAAGCAATAAAGAAGTTATTCATCCATATTTTGTCATCCTTCATGATCATCCAAGGTATCTCCTCCTAGCCAAATACATTCAACAATGACTATAGCAACGTCATACACATCTATTAACTAAGCTACCAACAGCTGCTATATGCACCTGTGTGCACAATCTCTTACAAACAATAGTGACTAGCCCAACCTGTCCTCAGTGTAAGTACAGGAAGAACACAGGCTAACCCCCAGGTCCGCACTGTCACTCGCCTGGCACACATTCTGCTTAAGTCATCACGTGGATAAAGACATCACTGACTATTGAACAAGAAACCGAGGTCGCTTTTGTTTAGTACTGGGTGTTATACATTTACGAAATCTCACAATATCAGCTATGTTCAATCACAGCAACCAGATGATTCAATCTGCATTGAATGCTTCCTACGGAAGCCGATTCTAATGTGTAGTATGATCTCTAAACGATTCAGTTTAAGGTTTCTGAATCAAACTGTTCTCTTTTCATGTAGCCACACTATGAGTTTCTCACCTCCTGTGTGTATCTAGCCAAGGAAACGGTATCTAATGTGCACACGGTGGAGGGTCTGCTTGTTGTGGGCGAAGAATGTTTGGAGCGACAGACCGACGGTGCCACCAACATGAGTCTCCACGGGGCTCCATGCCACACCAGGCTGGCACTGACATTCCCAGAGAATGCCCGTATGTGACATGACGGTGCGGGACAAGTGGCCTGTGTGGCCTGGAACTGACAGGTTGTTGGAATGTAAGGGTGACGGTGTTACTAGGTCACCGTGTCAGGGGGATCTATGGATCACCTTGTCACCAGAAGACTGGAATGTAAAGTTCAGCTAATTTACGGAGGTACGTGGAAATTAACACAGCCAGGCTACAGTCACACAATCTCAGGTCGGAAACAGAAATCCATTTGTCTCTTTCACCTAACACTAATGATGATGGTACATTTTCTCTGGCACGTAATGTATGTTTGTTTATTTCTTGGTTAACACCACAGTCGTAAATGATTCATTCCAGCTCTATGACGGCGGTCTGTACAGAATGGAATAGGCTGCAACTCTGCTCTCCACAAAGTGGGATATGATGACATGCTGACTCACTACCAGTCGTCTCACCATCTGCCGTCTCCCAATCAGTCATCTTACCATCAGCCGTCTCACCATCAGTCGTCTCACAGTCAGTCGTCTCACCATCAGCCGTCTCACAATCAGTCATCTCACCATCAGTCGTCTCACCATCAACCGTCTCACAATCAGTCATCTCACCATCAGTCGTCTCACCATCTGTCGTCTCACAATCAGTCATCTTACCATCAGTCGTCTCACCATCTGCCGTCTCACAATCAGTCATCTTACCATCAGTCGTCTCACCATCAACTGTCTGACCATCAGTCGTCTTACCATCGGTCATCTCACCCCTAGCAATCTCACCATCAACCGTCTCACATCAGCAGTCTCACCATCAGATCATTTCACTCCCAAAATATATTATCCAGATTGAAAATCCACGAGTAATACATACATGATAGAATGTCTACCATTAAGAGGCCAGGCCAGATCCGAGGCAATCTAGTGTTGCCAACTAATTCTTGACTTGAGATGGATATACTGTCTAAATCATTCTTTCGTGTCCTGGAGACAGACAGTGTGGGGATAATGAACAGGGTTTATATTGTTGCTGTAGATGATGCTGTATGATTTGTAAAGGGACGGTGAGGTAACCTAGTGGTTAAAGCATTCACTCGTCACCCCGAAAGTCCAAGTTCGATTCCCCACATTGGTACAATGTTTGAAGCCCATTTCTGGTGTCTCGCATCTTGATTTTGCTGGAACATTACTAAAAGATGATGTGGGATCCCCTATTTGGGCGATGTTGGGTGCCCTACTGAGTAGCCGCTGGTTGTGCTATTCAGGCGATATGGGATCTCCTATTAAGGCGATGTGGGATGTCCTATTTAGGAGACGTGAAGACAGGAACCCTATTGAGTCGATGCTGGATCCCCTATTCACGTGACGTCTAGAGGCCTATTTATTCCATGATGGATGTCCTATTCTATTCTGAAGGGAGCTCTAATCAGGCGATGTCGGCTTCCCTATTCAGGCGATGTTGGATGGATACCCTACTCGGGTGATGTGGGATACCCCATTGATGTGATAACGGATGCCCTTTTCAGGTGGTGGTGGATGATCTATTCAGGCGATGATGGATGGATACCCTACTCGGGTGATGTGGGATACCCCATTGATGTGATAACGGATGCCCTTTTCAGGTGGTGGTGGATGATCTATTCAGGCGATGTTTGGACCCATACTCAGGCGACGTGGGGAGCCATGTTTACAGCCCTATTTAGGTGATGTTGGATGTCCTATTCAGGCGATGTTTGGAGCCCTATTTAGGTGATGTTGGATGTCCTATTCAGGCAATGTTGGGATCTCTATTCAGGCGATGTTTGGAGCCATGTTTGGAGCCTTGTGGCGGGCGGTGTTTGGGGCCCTATTTAGGTGATGTTAGATGTCCTATTCAGGCAATGTTGGGATCTCTATTCAGGCGATGTTTGGAGCCATGTTTGGAGCCTTGTGGCGGGCGGTGTTTGGGGCCCTATTCAAAACGTTACTCAGTTATAGTTATGATAAGCATGATTACTTAACAAGACAAGTAGGACATGCAACTTATTACATCATTCTGTGATCGAGTTATGGTGTATCTTTGTTCGTTTAAAACAGAATAATTTTCTATTCTCCGTTTCGCGCGACCTTTACTGACTGTTAACGTTTTGTAGCCTTCTTAGAGTGAACAATGAAACAATTGTATTATTTTATGAGTAAATTAGCGCTCTCTCTTATTTCGTGTAAAAACGATGTGACTTGTGTCACGTCCTTCAGAAATGTACATTATCACGTAACATGGAAACATAGAGTGACATTATTGTTGTTTGTTTTTTTATTTTCATAAATTAAAAAACATAATAAACAGGTAAAGAGAAAAAACAATGAGAAAAGCAAGATTTATGGATGTCAGCTTGTTTATTGTGAATATCAGAGTAGAGAAGCTGACATCCATTAATCTTGCCTTTCTTATGCTTACACTTGTAACTGCCCTTCAAAGATTTGATAAAACAATGTTTTGTTCGTGTCCATAAACACTAGTCTCATGACACTGTATCTTCAAACATATTTGTACAGGTTTATTGGGTGCTGAGAGAAACACAGATACAACTCTCCACTGGTGCAATGCTCTGAATGTGTTGAATGGCGTAGCTGTTTGTTGTTGAATGGTGTGGCTGTTTGTTGTTGACGCAACTGCGCCCGCTCAGTCATGACTGTGTAAACAACATGACAGCTTCTGGAGATCAGGGGCATTTGACACAAGTGACAATTCGATAATTCGGATTCTAAATGGCTCGATTTGAGCAAATGACCGTGTTGATCTTCCACAGGCTGATGCCTCTTTGTACTCAACTGTAAATAACTGCTGGGTCAGCAATTTCTATGGAATCCCATTGGGGCTATTTTGCAAAAACGAAGTGTTGTTCAGCCGCAAACCACTTTCACACATTTACACAAGGGCAGCAAATAAAGACAGTGGAGCAGCTGATGCCCCGGTTACACTAAAATCTATTCTTGCTTCTCAATGACGTTACGTTACCTGGAAGCTTAAACGTTTTACGAAGAACTGTAACAGTGGTAACATGTCCCTTATGGAGCACCGTAAGATTTCCAGGAGACGAGGACGTGTGTTGTCGTCACGAAGGGGTTGTCAGCTATGTCGAAGCTGGCACCAACATTTTTAAACAGAGGTTCGATGTTAAAAATATGAAATGGCGTTTGAGCGATATAGATCGAACCAGTTTTCGGTATTTATCGCTGTCCTGCGACTATTTGACGGACGTTGATGGACGCTGACGGACTCCTCAGCAGTATAGCGACCTCTGCTATGCCCCTAATGCTATGCCCTTAATTGTAAGAAACATTAATACAAGGATAACATTCATGAGATAACAGTAGCTTTTCATAACCATTCACCTAGGTTTTAATCCTTATTTTAATCCACACATGTTCTTGATTATATTCAGTTTATGCGTGACCAGAACATTAAACACTTAAAGACAACAGCCTGAATATTAGACACATGAGTGAGTGAAGTTTTACGGCGCTTTTAGCAATATTCCAGCAGTATCAGGGGAGGTGAAACCAGAAATGGGCTTCACACATTGTACCCATGTGGAGACTGAACAGGGTCATTGACGTGACGAACCAACGCTTTAACCACTGGGCCACCCCATCCCGTATACATAAGATCCTCGGGTACTAGATAGAAAATGCACGTGCCTCACACGAAGCGCAAGCACGCGCGCACACACGCACACGCACACGCATGCGCACACATTCACGCATGCTGTATATACGTGTAATGATACCGATGATCGCCTCTTATCGGCTCCACCAACACGCTCCGTGTATTAACATCTGGCTATGAGGGAATGTTCAGCCACAGTACGTGGCTTCTCAAGGTGAAGTGATGTTACTTTTACCCCCCAAAATACATCTCTCGCCAGTAGACTTATGGTATATTTGGCAGCTTTGTCTAAATAACATTATCAGTTGTACATTTCAATAAAGCACTTTACTGGGAGTAAGGGGGGCGAAGGTTTCTGCACTGGTGCAGACAGGCAAGTCAATAGCGGGCGCTCGTTAGCTCTTCAAAACAGGAAGATGCACGAAATGTTCCGATGAACTTCAAAGATAGAAAGTTATTACTGCATATTTTCATGTAAATTACCTCTCCAGTGGGAATTTTAAACAGTGATACACCAATTAACTACGTTTATTGTCAATAATACTTCAAAATATTGTCACGTGATTGGTTGAAACTATCGTAGCTGTATTTGAGCTTTTCTGTTTGCCACTTATGACAATCAAGTAAAAGATAAATTTCAGAATAGGTTTGGCGAACTATCCAGTCATTTGTCGGTTTATTAACGCGCGTTGTTATTTCTAAGCAGGCATTTTCGAGATCCGTAAGATATAGTGCGACAAGAATATCTGTCCTTCGACAATTGCTGTAACAACTAGCCTATCCGGCCGCCCCAGATTATCAAGAGTTAATTGATAATGCCAAATATCATTATCAGCAGAATACTAAAACGATATCCGGGAAAACAATCATTTTCGTACTGAGGTCCACTTAGCTGTTGACTGCCTTGTCCCGACTTGTATATTTCTCGAGAATCATTATGTAGATGCTACATAGATTATTACGGAGTGTATCAACAAGGACTTCACCACCATTTTATTCCATCTACGTAGATCTCATTTACTAATATCTGACACCCATGACGTTCACGGTGCTGAACAATTGTCAGTAAATACATGTAACAGATGCTATTTGTAAGTTTGGACTGCCCCCTTTCAAGGTGTCAATGTCTCTGATCAACGAAGTGCCAACGGCACACGTACCGGGTATACAGCTGGCAATGTATATATGGAACGCGATCACACAATAACCCCAGTCCGTGATCTGCTTCCGATAATAGGGTTACGGCATATTGCGGAGGCGTCAGATTGCAAGTCGAGGGAGGTCACTGACCGCATGACCATTCTACTGAGTCTCAAACCACAGTGTTCCAGACAATATCTGAACGCACGTGTAATGTCCTTAAATTATACTTACCGACCGAGAACTGATATAACTCCCATGACTCAGTGTCTGGCGCATGCCCGGTTTACCGCACAGTAGTGCCACACTAAACCCGTATTAGTTATTGCTATATATTGCAATCTATTCTTAAAACATGTATTAAAAATTAAGCAATAACAACGGTTGTCCATTTGTCACCTTGAAATCAGTTGCCTGGTTGTGACATAATGTCTTCTCTGTTTAATTTAATCAACATCAGAGAGAAATAAATTGCTCGATGAAACTATTGTTCCTACATTGGTCACATGTTCAGGTGAGCATCTTACCTTCTGTTGTCTATATCTGTAACACCAGTGTGGCAGGATATATTCAGGAACACATTGTGTCACCATGTTGTGATAGAAATAAGATACTGTCCCTGAAGAATCGTAGATGAATCTTTATGGGTTTTTTTCTGATTTTGGAAATATGTTTAATAACAGCATTATACTAGCGATGTTCTGACAGAATGTTATATAATACAAATTAAATACATAGAAGACTGTATGAGTGTGTTTTGAGTAAACCGCTACACAATGTGTTTGTTCCTCGTTTGAGTCACGCTTGACTCCGACTGTGGTCTGTTGTCTGACACAGGGTGTTTCCCTGCGAGGATGCTCTGTCTCCACTCGAAACCAGAATATCTGCCCATCATTTCAAACAAGAACAAATATTACATACATTACAGAACACGTTCTCCTTGTTTATTTTGTGTAGGTTCCAAGTGCTTATCCCCAAGTACCTTGCAGTCTCTGAAATACTGTCTTGTTCTTGTTGCAGATCTTCATTGGGAAAATGTGTCCTTCTCGATGCTGATTGGGATTGTTGCTGATTGGGGTGGTTGGGGACAGAATAGGGTAGCATGACGTGGGGAGGGTCGGTCACCGAGAGAGCCATAAATCTTAACTTGGTTCTGTTTAATAATTTCGATCTACGCTCTGTGGTCTGTAAGAGACCGCTACGGTAAAACGCCCCCACGGTGACACTAACTACACGGTATACAGTCTAGCTCTAAATCAGTCCCTTAGATCCGAGACGATAAGTTGAGACTATGGCAAACCGTAATTGCTGAAAATGAAGTTTTTTCGGGATCCGTTTGAATTTTGTTTATTTTGCAGATATAAACAGTCGAAAAGCTGCCTTTATGTTAGGCTTAAGTGTGTATGTACCTAGCTACCTGTATATAGCTGTCGTCTGCGATACCATACCGAGTGCACCATTACTTGGAGTCAAGCCACTACAATGTCGGCCGATTTCCACCTTCAAACATTTTTGTGCACGCTTGAATTATTTCCCAATTCACAACACCTGCTGGTGTTCAAGTGAGGTCATTTCTATTAAGGATTAGACACCTTAATTCTTTCATGTCAAATTACCAGACTCCGCAGAAGAGCAAGTGTGATTTATTTCCAAGCGTCCCCTTAGTTTCTCTTCCACAGAACAGCCCCAATTATTCCCAAGGAACTGTTTAAGTGGGTTCTTAGTAGATGGCGTGCGAATGATACGGACCATGCATATATATATATACCGAAGCACAATTTGAAGAACTCTATGAGTCATGAACAATTAGTTTTTCTGTTCCCCTCCATCTTCTTGTGCGCCCAGTGCCAAATCCTTATCTTTCTGTATACAGGAGGAGTATACAGGTCTACAGTAGATAGCCATCCAGGCGAACATACACGCATCTAACATCATTTAGATACATTAAAAACGGGGTAAGTAATCTGCTGGTGTCAACCTCCGCACACAGAGCCCCAGTGTTTCAGGTTTAGGCTATAATTTTAAAAAGCATGTTTGGGAATCAGCCGATTCTAAAAATTGAAATAAGAAAACAAAATGAAATGCTCAGCTTTTGTTTTTATCCCGACTACCAGAAATAGGTTAAATATTTTCCAAATCTCTTTTCATGTCGCCATCTATGAGTTGTTAAAAATGGTATTATCACAACACGCTGAAACTATATCTTGAAAGCTTCAGTACACTTAGAAGTATTAAAGAAAACACAGAGTGAATCGAACCTGTTGGAGGGAATCGAACCTGTTGGAGGGAATCGAACCTGTTGGAGGGAATCGAGCCCAATCGTCCCCGTAAAGACACGTTGCTCATTTTGTCAACAAGATATGCCGTAATGTATTTGTAAATAGTTATTCCTTCAGAAGATGCATGATTGGCACAACCTGTGTACATTGCTGTTTCATTGCTGCTGTTCTGTTGTCAGGGGAACTTTCGTCATCTAAACCATTCTAGAAGCCATGTTTCGGCGAACAAAAAGCAGTAGGTAAAGAGGAGGTAGACCTGTAGTAACCAGTCCCGACATTTCCCCTCATACTGGTACTGACGGTACGTGTCCAGCAGGTTGGTTGGTCGGTTGTTTACCGCCGCTCTCAGCAATATCACAACTATATGGCGACAAGTGACCAGCAAGTTGGTTGGTTGTTTATCACTACACTCCGCAATATCACAACTATATGGCGGCAAGTGTCTCCGCAATATTACAGCTATATGGCGACGAGTGTCCAGGAGGTTGGTTGGTTGTTTACGGCCACACTCAGCAAAATTACAGCTATATGGTGGCATGTACCCAGCAAGCTGGTTGGTAGTTTACGGCCACACTCAGCAAAATTACAGCTATATGGTGGCATGTACACAGCAAGCTGTTTGGTAGTTTACGGCCACACTCAGCAATATTACAGCTATATGGTGGCATGTACCCAGCAAGCTGGTTGGTAGTTTACGGCCACACTCAGCAAAATTACAGCTATATGGTGGCATGTACCCAGCAAGCTGGTTGGTTGTTTACGGCCACACTCAGCAATATTACAGCTATATGGTGACATGTACACAGCAAGCTGGTTGGTAGTTTACGGCCACACTCAGCAAAATTACAGCTATATGGTGGCATGTGCCCAGCAAGCTGATTGGTTGTTTACGGCCACACTCAGCAAAATTACAGCTATATGGTGGCATGTACCCAGCAAGTTGGTTGGTTGTTTATCACCACACTCAGCAATATTACAGCTATATGGCAACGAGTGTCCAAGAGGCTGGTTGGCTGTTTACGGCCACACTCGGCAATATTACTGCTATATGGTGGCATGTGCCCAGCAAGCTGATTGGTTGTTTACGGCCACACTCAGCAATATTACAGCTATATGGTGGCATGTACCCAGCAAGCTGGTTGGTTGTTTACGGCCACACTCAGCAAAATTACAGCTATATGGTGGCATGTGCCCAGCAAGCTGGTTGGTAGTTTACGGCCACACTCAGCAATATTACAGCTATATGGTGGCATGTACCCAGCAAGCTGGTTGGTTGTTTACGGCCACACTCAGCAAAATTACAGCTATATGGTGGCATGTACCCAGCAAGCTGGTTGGTTGTTTACGGCCACACTCAGCAAAATTACAGCTATATGGTGGCATGTACCCAGCAAGCTGGTTGGTTGTTTATCACCACACTCAGCAATATTACAGCTATATGGTGGCATGTACCCAGCAAGCTGGTTGGTTGTTTATCACCACACTCAGCAATATTACAGCTATATGGCGACAAGTGTCCAGGAGGTTGGTTGGTTGTTCACGGTCACACTCAGCAAAATTACAGCTATATGGTGGCATGTGCCCAGCAAGCTGATTGGTTGTTTACGGCCACACTCAGCAAAATTACAGCTATATGGTGGCATGTGCCCAGCAAGCTGATTGGTTGTTTACGGCCACACTCAGCAAAATTACAGCTATATGGTGGCATGTACCCAGCAAGCTGGTTGGTAGTTTATCACCACACTCAGCAATATTACAGCTATATGGCGACGAGTGTCCAAGAGGCTGGTTGGCTGTTTACGGCCACACTCGGCAATATTACAGCTATATGGTGGCATGTGCCCAGCAAGCTGATTGGTTGTTTACGGCCACACTCAGCAATATTACAGCTATATGGTGGCATGTACCCAGCAAGCTGGTTGGTTGTTTACGGCCACACTCAGCAAAATTACAGCTATATGGTGGCATGTACACAGCAAGCTGGTTGGTAGTTTACGGCCACACTCAGCAAAATTACAGCTATATGGTGGCATGTGCCCAGCAAGCTGATTGGTTGTTTACGGCCACACTCAGCAAAATTACAGCTATATGGTGGCATGTACCCAGCAAGCTGGTTGGTTGTTTATCACCACACTCAGCAATATTACAGCTATATGGCGACGAGTGTCCAAGAGGCTGGTTGGCTGTTTACGGCCACACTCGGCAATATTACAGCTATATGGTGGCATGTGCCCAGCAAGCTGATTGGTTGTTTACGGCCACACTCAGCAATATTACAGCTATATGGTGGCATGTACCCAGCAAGCTGGTTGGTTGTTTACGGCCACACTCAGCAAAATTACAGCTATATGGTGGCATGTACACAGCAAGCTGGTTGGTAGTTTACGGCCACACTCAGCAAAATTACAGCTATATGGTGGCATGTGCCCAGCAAGCTGGTTGGTAGTTTACGGCCACACTCAGCAATATTACAGCTATATGGTGGCATGTACCCAGCAAGCTGGTTGGTTGTTTACGGCCACACTCAGCAAAATTACAGCTATATGGTGGCATGTACCCAGCAAGCTGGTTGGTTGTTTACGGCCACACTCAGCAAAATTACAGCTATATGGTGGCATGTACCCAGCAAGCTGGTTGGTTGTTTATCACCACACTCGGCAATATTACAGCTATATGGCGACGAGTGCCCAGGAGGTTGGTTGGTAGTTTACGGCCACACTCGGCAATATTACAGCTATATGGCGACGAGTGTCCAGGAGGTTGGTTGGTTGTTCACGGTCACACTCAGCAAAATTACAGCTATATGGCGACGAGTGTCCAAGAGGCTGGTTGGCTGTTTACGGCCACACTCGGCAATATTACAGCTATATGGTGGCATGTGCCCAGCAAGCTGATTGGTTGTTTACGGCCACACTCAGCAATATTACAGCTATATGGCGGCATGTGTCAGGCAGGCTGATTGGTTGTTTACGGCCACACTCAGCAATACTATAGCTATATGGCGGCATGTGTCAGGCAGGCTGATTGGTTGTTTACGGCCACACTCAGCAATACTATAGCTATATGGCGGCATGTGTCAGGCAGGCTGATTGGTTGTTTACGGCCACACTCAGCAATACTATAGCTATATGGCGGTATGTCCAGGAGGTTGGACCAGACTGAAGCTTCTCGTCCACAGGCTGCAACGTGAGCTGAAGTCATCTTCAACAACCACATGTGACGTATCTAGTTCTAAGCACTCCTTAGAACGTGTACAGTTTCTTTCAACTCATCATGCATCTAATCGTTTAGTTTAACTAAAAGTACCAACAACAAAAACCCACAAGAATATCAGAAACAAAAAAATATTCTTGATTTAAGGTTGTTGGGGTTTTTTTTGTTATTATATATATTACAGCTATACATATATATAATGAAATTGGATCTACAGTATATAAACAGTTGGACATTTAAGACCCACAGTGTTGTTATATATCAGCTAGCATTTCATTTTTTTTTTCATTTTTTCTTTGATGATTATTTATAAGTTCGTTTTAAGAAAACTGCATCTCGAATGCCAGTGTCTTCAATCTGTGTTAATTCTCATTGTCGTTATCTTTGATCAACTTGAGAGGTTTGGGTTGGTGATGCACATATCCCTTAATGAGGGGACGGGTGGGGTGGGGCTGGGGTCAAAGCGTTTGCTCGTCAAGCTGAAGGTCCATGTTCTATTCTCCACATGACCACAATGTGTGACGCCCAGGTCTGGTGAAATTGCTGGAATACACCAAAATCGGCGTGAAACTAAACTGACAGATAACGGATGGTGAGGGACATCGGACCGTTGACCACGTGACCTGCACACACAGATTTGGTAGAATCCGGTGTCTGTCTTCAGCTTTGATTGCATATACTCCTATCTGCTTCAACATTCACTACACAGAATGCAGGTAACAGACACGAACGGGCAAATCAAGGGATACACCTATTTCTGACTTTTGACTTCGGAGTCGTGGTTCTGATACGAAATGACTGATAGTGATGCATTTCGTGCGGTATAATATTTGTGTTTGGGACTAAAGGTTTACAGTGTTTACTGCTGTTGTCAGCCTTGTATAGTTTGGATCACGATTGTAATGTATTACATTAAATTCATTTTTCACGTGGGTACTGTCTATAGTCCAACATTTTATGAATGACACGATACAATTACGACGTTTTTGTCGCTTGAGTGTATATGCGTTAGCAGGATAACACATTTAATCAATACCTGGTTCCAGGTTCGCTTTTACATAAGCCGACGACGTTATCTCCGTTTGAACAGACCGATCATGGCATCTCCGCCACGTGCAACAGTGCCAAGTTGAGGGAGTGAACCATATGCACTCAAACGGTAGTTCTGCTATACCACGACAGGGCACATTCCTGTCGAAAGAACGCTGATCATAGTCATTTAAACACGTGGCAAAACCCTCATTTGCGGCGATGACAAAGAAAAAACAGAGCTTTGACAAATCTGGGATTCGAACTCAAGACAAGATATGGCACGGGGAAGAGATTGAGTCTCCTCCGAATGCCTGTTTAAGTGGAAGTGACTGATATGAAACTGAGGCTTCCGTCCTTTCTGATAAAAGCCTGATAAGTGTATCTAGTGCACTTTTTTCAAACACGTGAGAGCATTCTTAGCATATATATTGTTGGCATGGGCCGGGTTCCGCCACAGGAATTCCCCTGCCTAATCAATTTACATATTCGACGTTTTACAGAAAGGTGGGACGTGCGTTACCCAGGTTCTTTACGAGCCATCTGTAGCGACTTCCGACTAACAGCTCTACTTAACACATATTGCTACATATTTAATTCTCATGCAGGTTGTTTCCACGGGAATGTGGACGAGTGGGAGTCGCCTGGGTGTGTCGGTCGTCACGCTGCCAAGAATGCCATCTAGCGTCAGACTAAACGCGGCTCAGACTAAACGCCGGGTACAAAGAACTGCAGGAAAATACTTTCATAATAAGCTAAACGAAAGAACGTTATGTTGTGCATCTTCCAGTTTGCAAAAACTGCTCATCTTTCTTCTACCAGTTTTGCTCGCATGTTTTGGCACAGACTCTAAGTAAGAGCCGGTTAAGACCCTGCCATGATCGTGTTTTTCCGATTACAAAGTCACAATACAAGCTACTGTTCCAGGTCATGCAAGTCTTTGAAACGTTTCAGCACTATCACAGTCATCCTAAGTATCGGCCAGTGTGACCTAGTTTTCCGATTTCCAATTTCCAAACTGTAATAACTCATGAAGATTTCGGGCAACACTTCAAACGATTAAGTTAGGAACGTTTGACTGTTGTTTAACACAATACTCAGCAAATTCAGATGATACATGGCAGTAAATAATAAAATCTGGACCAGGCAATCCCGTGATTGATTGATAGAATAGACCTGTGTGTGTAGGATACGATTTCAGACAGCAAAGTGAGTCTGACCACCCGACACCGTTAACCACCCCTCACGACACAAGTGGGTTGCTGGGGAAGAGTGAATGTATTTTTACGGCGCGGTAACCATTATTTCAGTTATAACAAGACGATCCGGAAGTGATCGAATTTGGGTCAAGAAAGGTAGCACCTGATGCCATGACACAATCTTGACACAAATGCTCAGGTGTGACTCAATCATCAGTCCCGTCGACCCTGTTCATGGACTGCGGACCTCATCACAGAATCAGGCTTTAACAATCCCACTTGTAGTAAGGGGCCACTAAGGGGATCGGATGGTCAGGCTGACACATCGTATCCTGATCATGTAGATCGATGCTCATGATTTTGATCAGATGCGAATTTTTAGACACCGCACATTTACGAATTGTGGATATTTGTGGAATACTGCCGATTGCGGCGTTTATCACCAAACAAAAACAGTTGTTCTTGGGGCACCAGGGGAGCACCTGATTCAGAAGTGACCTATCCGCCCGTCACAGTGAACACGGCGCCGTCACACAGCTGGGATGTGCAGCGATAAACAAGACACGCATGTCTAAAATCATTCCTTGTTAGATTTTACACCCACCTTTTTCGTCGGGAATTGGCGTGTCTAGTGGCCCATGCTTGTCATAAGGGGCGACTGATGTATTGGTAAGATTCCATGACCTGTTTAATTTTCTTTCATTATACTTGACGGTATGCTCTTAATATCAGTCACCGGATTGTCTGGTCCAGACACCATCAAGTGGTGGGGATGCCGCCACGTCTGGCGTTGAAACAAATACGTTATTTTAATTAATATCAAAGACATGTATGGCCTTTCACATCACAGGTGATATTGGGTCTATTTTAATAGAGGTATTCGGCTTTGAAGTGCCAATTAACGACCATAGCCAATCACCAAACATACCTGGCATAGCCACTCGTAGTCCCGAAAACACACCTGTTTAGGTAACAGGATGGAGTGAGTATCTCATTCGACAAGACAAGCCACGTACGCGTGTCTGTATACTGGAGTAAGCTACTTGTGACAGCTGTAGGTATCATGACAAACCGGGTCATCCGTCACTCGGAATTGGAAGTGACCGAGGCACGAGACTGCGATGATTAACTTAGGTCGGCTGACACGGTGGTTCGGCTCTGAAACAAGAGAACGGACAAGTATTTGTCGATACTCGGTCAATCTTTATGTCGGACTGTGATGTAAATATTTCATTTGAGTCTTTTGGTGAATGATGAATATTTGCTATGCATCTTTAAACGTCGACGTGTAAATGATGTTCCACTAGCTACCACTTACTCTGTCTCAGCCCCAGAACAGCAATATTTTCTCTATTGACTTGCCCCTCCTGCAATGCTAATGAGTAGCTCCAGTACTGTGCTGAAGGTGTAAATGAATCAAGTCTAGATTTCCTTAGGTTCATCTTCCAACTCACTGGGGCTTCTTTTCAGTTTAAATGGGTTATTTGTTATTATCAAAATCATATGTATTCAGAGAATAAGCGCTAGTCTATTGATACTACTGCGTACATAGGCTTCAGTGCGCCGTGGCACTGTCTTAAGTCCATGTTATGGTATGGGAGTTAGATACCATTAGCCTTGAGATCTCTTTGTACAGCGGCATCCAGGAGATGTAGGTGGCGAAAAAAGTACATGTCGTTATGCGGGTGCTGTGTCTTTCATACATATATCAGGTGTGTTTGAAAGCTTGCACTGTTTCGGCGATATGTTTTCAAACCTTACCATTTCTAACCTCTTTGAGTAGCATTTGTTGGAGAGTCAGATAAGGAAAACTTTATGTCCATTTCTGTGTTGTCCCTATGTTCAGTTCTTATGAGGCCGAGGCTTCACCTGCCCTCAGCACCATGACACGCGCGCGCGCCCTGATTCACCCCTTCACGTGACAGGCAGAGCGACACCTGGCGGCCGAACGGCCACATTGGCATTCCCAAGGGCCCTATCCATCCATCTTCACCACAACAACTACCCTGTGTATCTGGGAAACGCATTAAGGGAAGAGCTGGCTCTATCTTACTAATATAGACATCATCGCCGTACTCCCGGACTACGTGTCGGAAAAACATTAAGTTGCTGGAGCTAGGTGTTCTGTCATCGGGAGGCCTGCAGAGACGTCACTGTTTGAGACTGTCGTGGTGGTCTACGGGATTCTGACACACCCATGTAATCTCTGTTCGATACCTTGACTTGGCGTGTTCCGTGACCCCCACACGATTCTCTAATTCACTAATTGATGCAAACAGTTCGACATGCACATGCACGTCGTTGCCATATGCAGTTTGTAGTTTTGAGCGTGCCATACATTTTTTTCTAAACACTGTTGGTCACGGGCTTGTTGCTGGTTACGACATTACCCTTAATTTAGCATGCATTGTGTCCTCTTTGTGAGGACGTATAAGCCTCGTGGTTGGTTTTATCAAAGAGCACTACCACCAGTAGTACTTGATGCTATGGCCAATCAGTTTATGTCTGTCTATATGTGTATGCGTGCGTGCGTGAGTTCGTGCGTGCGTGTGTCTGTGTGCGTTTGCGTGTGCGTGTGTATGTGCGTGCGTGCGTGTATGTTTGTGTGGTCTATCAGTCCAATGGCCATTCCACATTCGCTGAGTAGAATCACGCATCACGATATCATAAACCCTGATGAGTAGCTTTGCGCAGATTCGTAGACGCACCACCTTCACTCTCTTTCTTTCTCTCTCTCTCTCTCTCTCTCTCTCTCTCTCTCTCTCTCTTACACACACACACACACACACACACACACATACACACACACACTCACACTCACACAAATGACCGAATAATACCGAGTACTGTTGAAAAGCAGCTGGTAGTGGTGGTCTTGGTTAAAAACTACCAGGCGGAATACAGACACATGAGCTATAACAAACCCCATGTGACGTCACGCAGGCATATGTAAGATTAATACAGTGGAACATTTCCGTCTGCACACAGACTGCAGGCAGTTGGGGCAAGTTATCACGACACTGAAGGTCCCGGCAGGTGGCGCTACTCGTTCCTTCCTATGAAGAAACTATTATTCATGCTGACGTTAAAAGAAGTATTTTGACGCCAGTAATGGCCGCTATTAGCCCCTATCGCGAACTTCCTCAAAATAATAGTTCATCTTGACTAGTTAGCCGTCAACCTGGTTCCACAGTTTCTTGACTGAAACACCGATTAGAAAGTCCAGAAAGACAAACACCGACTAGCAAGCTCAGATAGATCAACATCGCCTATCAAGTCCAGAAAGAACAACATCTACTAGCAAGTCCACATAGACCAAAACCTACTAGCAAGTGCAGACAGATCAACATCGACTAGGATATTCAGAAAGACCAACGCCGAGTAGCAAGTCTAAATAGACCAACACCGACTAACTAGTCCAGATAGACCAACACCGACTAGAAAGTCCACATAGACCAACACCGACTAACAAGTCCAGATAGACCAAGACCGACTAGCAAGTCCAGATAGAACAACACCAACTAGCAAATCTAGGTAGACCAACACCGACTAACTAGTCCAGATAGACCAACATCTACTAGCAAGTCTAGATAGACCAACACCGACTAGCAAGTCCAGATAGACCAACACCGACTAACAAGTCCAGATAGACCAACACCGACTAGCAAGTCCAGATAGACCAAGACCGACTAACAAGTCCACATAGACCAACACCGACTAGCAAGTCTAGATAGACCAAGACCGACTAACAAGTCCAGATAGACCAAGACCGACTAACAAGTCCAGATAGACCAAGACCGACTAGCAAGTCTAGATAGACCAAGACCGACTAACAAGGCCACATAGACCAACACCGACTAACAAGTCCAGATAGACCAAGACCGACTAGCAAGTCTAGATAGACCAAGACCGACTAGCAAGTCCACATAGACCAAGACCGACTAACAAGTCCAGATAGACCAAGACCGACTAACAAGTCCACATAGACCAACACCGACTAACAAGTCCAGATAGACCAAGACCGACTAGCAAGTCCACATAGACCAACACCGACTAACAAGTCCAGATAGACCAACACCGACTAGCAAGTCTAGACAGACCAAGATCGACTAACAAGTCCAGATAGACCAAGACCGACTAGCAAGTCCAGATAGACCAAGACCGACTAACAAGTCCAGATAGACCAACACCGACTAACAAGTCCAGATAGACCAAGACCGACTAGCAAGTCCAGATAGACCAACACCGACTAACAAGTCCAGATAGACCAACACCGACTAACAAGTCCACATAGACCAACACCGACTAGCAAGTCCACATAGACCAACACCGACTAACAAGGCCACATAGACCAAGACCGACTAGCAAGTCTAGATAGACCAAGACCGACTAACAAGTCCAGATAGACCAAGACCGACTAGCAAGTCCACATAGACCAACACCGACTAACAAGTCCAGATAGACCAAGACCGACTAGCAAGTCCACATAGACCAACACCGACTAACAAGTCCAGATAGACCAACACCGACTAACAAGTCTAGATAGACCAAGACCGACTAACAAGTCCACATAGACCAAGACCGACTAACAAGTCCAGATAGACCAAGACCGACTAGCAAGGCCACATAGACCAACACCGACTAACAAGTCCAGATAGACCAAGACCGACTAGCAAGTCTAGATAGACCAAGACCGACTAACAAGTCCAGATAGACCAAGACCGACTAACAAGTCCAGATAGACCAACACCGACTAGCAAGTCCACATAGACCAACACCGACTAACAAGGCCACATAGACCAACACCGACTAACAAGTCCACATAGACCAACACCGACTAGCAAGTCTAGATAGACCAAGACCGACTAACAAGTCCAGATAGACCAAGACCGACTAGCAAGTCTAGATAGACCAAGACCGACTAGCAAGTCCAGATAGACCAAGACCGACTAACAAGTCCAGATAGACCAACACCGACTAGCAAGTCCACATAGACCAACACCGACTAACAAGTCCAGATAGACCAAGACCGACTAGCAAGTCTAGATAGACCAAGACCGACTAACAAGTCCAGATAGACCAAGACCGACTAACAAGTCCAGATAGACCAAGACCGACTAGCAAGTCTAGATAGACCAAGACCGACTAACAAGTCCAGATAGACCAACACCGACTAACAAGTCCAGATAGACCAACACCGACTAGCAAGTCCAGATAGACCAACACCGACTAGCAAGTCCACATAGACCAACACCGACTAACAAGGCCACATAGACCAACACCGATTAACAAGTCCAGATAGACCAACACCGACTAGCAAGTCCACATAGACCAACACCGACTAACAAGTCCAGATAGACCAAGACCGACTAACAAGTCCACATAGACCAAGACCGACTAGCAAGTCCACATAGACCAACACCGACTAACAAGGCCACATAGACCAACACCGACTAACAAGTCCAGATAGACCAACACCGACTAGCAAGTCCACATAGACCAACACCGACTAACAAGTCCAGATAGACCAAGACCGACTAGCAAGTCTAGATAGACCAAGACCGACTAACAAGTCCACATAGACCAAGACCGACTAACAAGTCCAGATAGACCAAGACCGACTAACAAGTCCAGATAGACCAACACCGACTAACAAGGCCACATAGACCAACACAGACTGATAAAAAGCTTAAATGTGTTACAAACATTTATTTTATTATGATTGCCTGAAGGTACCGTACACTTCATGCTGCATGTATCTAAAGTAATTACCCCTGGGATGAGCGTCCGTCACTCAAACCCCCCTCCCCCTCCCGACATAATGTCGCTGATGAAACTGAACACATCATTCAGTTCTTTGATGTTGGCGGGTCCGAGGGCCTGCCTCACCCTGGTGATGTGCTAAACGGCTCCAGTATTAGGGCCATCAAACAAGGCTTTACTTGACTTTGAAGTAGCGTTGCTCATCGGAACCCCCCGTCACCTTCAGAAGCAAACTCATCTTAACGCGCGATTGTAACTAAATTTGCTGTACACACTACAAATGATTAATGGCCGCGGTAATAAGGTTTAATTGTAAGTGTTTATTGGATAATTAGAATCGAGGTCATTGAGTACGTGAGAATGCATAATCTATGATGGGAGAGACGGCCGTTACCGACGCATGAACGCCGTTGTGAAAAGGATAGGGTAGAGGTGGCTGGGTTGGGGTACGTTATGGATAGTTCTTGTCATGAAAATCAGCCATTTAGCAATGAAATGGAATTCTCAGTTAGCAGTATTCCATTTGCGTGACGTAGTCTGCCTGGACCGGACAATCCAGTGATCATGAAAGGTGCTCGTTTGCATGAAAAGCAATACCTCTACAGGACTAGGGAGAATTAAGCATTAACGCCGCTCTGCAAAATATGTGAACCATGACGGGTTTTCATCAAACTAAATCCCGCCTCAAGAGTTCTAACATAGATTTGACTTGCTTTGTAAGTTGTTTCAAACTGCAATATCCCAACTGACAGGGGTTTGTGAATGGTCGAGTCTGGATCAGACAATCCAGTGATCTACGCAAATGAGATACGTTTACATGCTTTAAGGAAGTCAGTCCACCTCATCCCTTTAGTCGCCTTTTAGTACAAGCCTGAGCCCCCGAAGGCCACTCTTCCTTGACTGAATATGATCGGCACGGATCAGGAATACTTAGCAATACTTATATTGTCGCAATATGTGGATTCGAACCTCGGACCACTCAATGTAATACGCTTTGATAAGCAATGAAACAGAAATGTGATATACTTTTATTCTTTCGTGGAACGACATTTTAGTGTGTGTTTGTGTGTGGCGCACTATCTCACCCGGACACTCTATGACAGTTAAGAGGCAACACGCGCTAATAAAGACGGGATTCGTGTTTAGACTTTATGACAAGAAGAACGCGATATTTTATATTGGAGGTCTATGTTTCAGTTCCTCTAGTGCCGTCTGAGCGATACATCATCGTCGGAGTCCACGGACAGAATAGCGTCCGTAAAACCAAGTAACGCTGGCAACTGTTATAGTCCCAAGTTTGATTTACGTCCGTGTATATTTTCCTCCTATAATGGACATCGCTAGCTGCAACAAAAGAAGATGAATTGATGTGACCGAAGTGACAGTGTTAAAGTGGGAGGGCATCATCCAAGGGGGTGGCGGTTAGTCCCATGTTGGAAATAGTTCGGATATTTTATGGTTTCAGCACTGGTGCACAGCTTATTTCAATACATGACGTAATAACGTCAGCACCCCATGTACACACACATGTACGTAATCGAGCAATAGAGAGGAAACACGCGGAAGCACGTACGCAAATATACACACACGCACGAACGCCAGCACGCATATTCTTGTTATGGATCGTATAACATACTATAAGATCATGACCGCTGCCCATGTTGAGGTATCCGAGCCCACGCGAGGCCGGTAGAACACAGACCAGATGCTGACCAATGGCTATCAGTCAATGTGACAAGTCAGTGTGGTATACGTAGAATGTAGCACAGCACTGCCAGAGAGGGATTACTTAGAAAACATTAGTTTTACTGTTCATGTATATGTGTGCGTGCGTGCTTGCGTCTGAGTGAGTGAGTGAGGGAGAGGGAGAGTAGACAGGCAAATAGTTAGGAGAAGAGAGAAGAGAAGAAACTGAGAGAGAGCAGACTGACAGAGACGGAGAGGAGAAGGAGAGAACAAACAGCAGTAGAGAAAAGAGGAAAAAGCGAGGGGCAGGCTTTTTCACATCTGTGAGAGAGACATTTCAGTTTTAAAAGTACACGTACATTACACTCAATATTTCAGTCCATGACTACATAACCGAATTGGGTATTTGTACTAAAACAATCGTCAGAATCCACCTCGAACTTTCTCGAATGATCATTCATTCAGCGCCAACATCACCCGAAGCATTTACAGACGCTTCAATCAATATATGCACTTTCATCACACTAACAACTGGCCAGATGTGACCACAGTGATATCAAAGGTTAGATTTATTTTCGTGAAGTATTGACATTTAACTGTTACAGGGCTTCAGGAATTATCAGTATCTCCATTTCGGAAATGGAAATGAAAACATTAAAGTAATACAATGCACAATATGCAGACTACCTGCTTTAACATCAGAAACACGCGCCAACAAACGAACAGATATCGATGTCATCTCCACATTCGGCTGTTTTTAACCTAGCGGTACGTCCTGCGCACGTTCGTATGAACTACTGTTCAGCCGGTCGTCGTGACGTAACGCTTTATAAAATTGCGTTTAATATAAGACTTTGTATGTCATATACTATATTACATGTTAGCCGGACAATAGATGAAAAATGGATGTTAGTTTCGTGATGTTAATGCAGAGTCACTAATTAACACAAAATACCTGTATTGTAATGAGACGTGTATAGAATATAAAGTATATTCACATCGTGAAATTTAATGGTCTTCGAGTAACTCACATACACAATGTCAGAGAAATCGGAGGCAGTTTGGTTTCTGTGGTTTCGCTGTATATTCTCGCGACGGTCATTAATCCATGTAGTTTCTGGTTCAAGAATTGTGACCTAATACTTTCCATGAACAGTTAACTTAACTAGCACTGTATTGGAACCACCAAAGACGATCGCACACCGTACCAGTCGACTTTTGCCAAAATGACTGAGAAGGTAACGAGTGCCTCTACAGAACCTCGGATGTGTTGATGGGACAAAGATCAGAGTTGACAGTTCTTCATTCCTCGGGTCCACACACACAAGGAGAACTCGTCTGTCCTCGTCTTTCTCCAACAACTAACTCATTAGCACTGCGCGTTCCCAACATCATCAACCCTTAACATTGCTTGCCTTCTAACGTGTTACAAATGGTATATCTAATATATACCTCACTCAGTTCAGTTTAGTTCTCACTCCTTCACTCACTCCCCCTCTCACTCTCATTCAGTCAGTCTCTCATTCACTCACTCATTTACTCTGTCGTCGCCAAATCATTCACTCAACCAGTCTCCCATTCACTCACTCACACACACATTCACTCACTCATTCATTCGCTCAGTCACCCACTCACGTGTAGGGCAAAGTTTGGTGCATCGTTAGACATGTGTAGGGTAATGCATGATCAATCGTTAGATATGTGTAGGGTAATGCATGATCAATCGTTAGAAATGTGTAGGGTAATGTATGATCAATCGTTAGAAATGTGTAGGGTAATGCATGATCAATCGTTAGATATGTGTAGGGTAATGCATGATCAATCGTTAGAAATGTGTAGGGTAATGCATGATCAATCGTTAGAAATGTGTAGGGCAATGCATGATCCATCGTTAGATATGTGTAGGGTAATGCATGATCAATCGTTAGATATATGCAGGGCAATGCATGATCAATCGTTAGATATATGCAGGGCAATGCATGATCAATCGTTAGATATGTGCAGGGCTGGTGGGATGCAAGGCCGAGAAACGAAGATCACAGTTGTTCGGTTTGCAAAAACTGTTAGATGGTGGGTTGTTACACGCCTGGGAGGCTATCTGGAATACAGTATATGTAATTCCTACATAGTGGCTATGGGGTAGCCTAATGGTTTTATGGTCAGGTGGTTCTTAAACCATTGTGTTTCATATTGGTTTATCCTTTTCAGTCCAATGTTTAGTATATTCCACTACGATGTTCTTAAACTTCTCCCCGAACATGCAGGCCACAGGCACACACAACCAAAATACGACGGCGGTGCACAACTATATACATTGAAGCGATCAAATACATACCATTGCACGATCAAGTCACCTGTTATATGTGTTAAGGTTGGCATGGTTCATTATATTTGCGTAAACATTACTGCTTTGTAAAACAGAAATCATATTAAGGTGAGATCTTCAACGTGATCAAACCTGAAGGCAGCGAATCATAAGATCATTTTTTAAAAATGTATAACCAAAGGTGCCATTCTGATATCTTAACATAAATATAGCGCTACGCCGATCGTACTCCGATGTCATAAGATATACATGACGCCAAACCGACCGTACTCTGACACCTGAACAAATACATGACGCCAAATCGTATTCCGGTATCTGAAGACACACCACGCATAACGCCAAACCGACAGTACTCCGATATCTTAACATAAACATAGCGCTACACTGATCGTACTCCGATATCTTAACATATACATAGCGCTACACTGATCGTACTCCGATATCTTAACATATACATAGCGGCAGTACTCCGATATGTTAACATAAACACAGCTTTACTGCTTATGATCCATGTCTTCGCTACATGTCTCGATATCAGTCTACGCAAGTATCTACCCGTATATCCACCCACATGCCTACTCTCTTGTCGCACCCGTAAATATCCGGTTTGAATCGGTCTTCAGTGACCCCTGCTTTCCTAGGCGACTAACGGGATCGGGATTGTCTGGTTCAGACTCGATTTACAGATCGATGCTATATAGGTGATATATATTGCTGAGTGTGACGTTAAACAACAAACTAACTCACGTATCTACCCACCCGCCCACGTACATCACGTCCCTACCCAAATGTCGCTTTCACATTCCAAACCCTAGCTGTGCATCATATACAGCTGTCACGTGTCCAGTCACTGAGCTGTTGCCGATGCGTTGGACGGCTGTGATATCAGAAGGTGAACACATACTCTGAACGTTAGTAGAACACCTACGGTGTCATTCCAGGTATATATGAGTACTTCGGACAACACGATAAAGACCAAACCGATGTCGATTCATATTTTCTAGAAGACGCATATTCACCGGAGTCATGACAACGTGGTGGGCGATGGTGCCACAACACTTCCTCAATATCTGACCTTCATGCATTGCTATGTAATTGGCTCGTAATTCACTTTACCAATAACGCAAGCAGGTATAGTTGTCAAAACCCGTCTCCGTGACGGACGTCTCCTGCGCTTGGATCACGTCACCGGGCTATTCGTGGATCCATCCTTTCATTACACACACCGGCCTTGACCTATGTCTTTTTCCTGGTAAGCGACTAGGGAAGTAATGCAAGCCGTTGTGACACATTTCATGGGGAATTACGTCAGCAGCGTCCATGGCGGGTGAGGGGAGGGGTTGGCTTGCAAAGTCTAACCTACCACTATAATCATTACATGATACGATTACCGGGTCCTTGCAGATGGACTGCGGTGGAGATGGCGGTGTTACTTCGCCTAACGTCATCTACAGCAGCAGAACCCAGCAATTACGGCTGCGTTGTGGACGTCGTGGTTGATGTGGCGTCAATTATGCTCTGCCCGCGTGCTATAAAAACTGAGGAGTAATCTGGAATGATATAACGAGCGTTAAAAGTACAGTGAAATGGATTGCTGATGGGAGGAAGGAGGAGTGAAGAATGATAATATTACAACGTCTTCGTTTAACAAGACGTATATTGTGTCGACTCAAAGGGTTTTTTAAAAATATATTTTGAAAGCGTTTCGCAACCCCGACAAAGTCAGAGAAATATTACTGTCCATTCTTCAGTGTTCTGTACCGAGAGCTGTGTAGAGATGTAACGAATGTTTATGGGAGATGTACCGGGTGTTGTGTTGTATAGAAATGAAGCGGGTGTTGTGTAGAGATGTACCGGGTGTTGTGTTGTATAAAAATGAAGTGGGTGTTGTGTAGAGATGCACCGGGTGTTGTGTTGTGTACAGATGTACAGGATGCCGTGGAGAAATGTACCAGATGTTGTGTAGAGATGCAGCAGATGCTGTGTAGAGATGTACCAGGTGTTGTGTGAAGATGTACCGACTGTCATGTAGAAATTACCAGGTGTTGTGTAGAAATGTACTGAGTGTCATGTGGAAATGTACCGGTTGTTGTGCAGAGATGTACCAGGTGTTGTGTAGATATGTACCGGGTGTTCTGTGGAGGTGTACCGGCTGTCATGTAGAAATTACCAGGTGTTGTGTAGAGATGTACCAGGTGTTGTGTAGAGATGTACCAGGTGTTGTGTAGAAATGTACCTGTGATGTGTAGAGATGTCCAGGGAGTTGTGTAGAAATATACCGGGTGTTGTGTAGAAATGTACCGGGTGTCTGTCATGAAATAATGTCCACTATCTTTGTTCATCAGATAGCGTACTTGTGGAACAGCTCCCCTTCTAGAAATATACGGGGTGTTGTGTGGAGATGTACCGGCTGTTGTGTAGAAATGTACCGGGTGTTGTAGTATAGAAATGTACTGGGTGTCTGTCATGGAATAATGTCCGCTGTCTCTGTTCATCAAATAGTGTACTTGTGGAACAGTTCCCCTTCTTGAGTTTAATCGATAGGATTCTGCAAAGTCTTGTCTTACAGAGACCAGCCCATATTCACACATAAGGAACCTTAACGGGTGTGCATGTTATTACTGAATACAAGATGACTCACAAATGCATTTACAAAAATTGAACTAGGTTAGGTTACAAAATGTGCAAATGCTAACACTACGCGAGGGTTCAACAAGGACCAAACAATCAACATAAAGCATAGCATTAAATCTCAACATCTTTTCAAGCATGTTCTTGCCACGGAAAGCGATGTGCTCAAATTTGTTTTAGTTGAAATCTCCCCCAAGAGACATTGTCCTCGCAATGAGCTGAGCCAGCTAGAACGGGCCACAGTCCCTTCAAACCGTGTCAATGTATTCGCCCTGTCGTGATGCAATGGGTCCAGCTCTTGACAGCCATATTGATTGTGAGATGACTCATCTTCGTGCTGACGTAATGGGGAGCTTGGCAACTGTTAAAGCTCTACTACACTTTTCTGGAAAACGCTTCGCTGAAAGAAATGACATGATATATCTGGTGTATTGTGCACGTTGTATGTTACGGGTATTTTATCGGTTTTCAGAGGAACGAGGTTGTTTGACGGATCAGAACTGTGCCGCCAGTTGGTTTTGAACGGTGGGCATGCACCGCCAGAGGTGACTATCGTGTCCACCGTGTAAGAGAATGCTGCGGATACGAAATGGAATGGCTCCTAAGATGTCTCAAATACAATACCTTAGAAAACATACATCACTATGACTACGTTTGGCTTATTGCATTATTGTCATCCATCGAGTTGAACGACCGGTTGTAGCGGGTACCTGGGTACGTCGTGTCTGAAAGTAGGTCGTGTCTTGTGGGGTATGTTGCTGAAAACGGTGTCACGAGGAAAACAGTGTTACTTTTTGCTTGCGATAGAAGGTTTAAATATTGATGACCCTATCAGGAGACATTTGGACCATTTCTGAAGGTTCTATACTTGTTTAAAGACATCCATATCTTATGTTACCACAACCTGTATTTTCTGCCGTCAAGAAAGGAGCGTCAAGGGCACAGGTTATTTCTGAAAGAATATTGCCCTTGAAGAGTTATATTCCTAATATAATATATGTCGTTCTTGTGATTTTGTCCGTCGTAATGTTATGCCATTCTTCGAGATACGTCTTTATTGGTGACCTATTGTTCCCCAGCATTTGTATTTCTAAGACATTTACCCATCCTGATCCACGCTGAGAATGTAGCGCTCTCGGACCTGTGCCCTTTGGAAGTATGTCATCCTTATGCTAAGAGTTCAGATATCTTATTTTCGGGCCCTTAATAGTTTATTAATAAACTGTTTTTACTGCATGCAATATGAAAATCAAAGTTATCGATTTGGAAACGATGAAAATGCCATGGTTAAGCCTGTCGACGTTAAGTGCATCAACTGGAGCGCTGGAGAAAGCGACAGGAAGAAGCATCTCTTCAGCGACTGAACACCTGTACAAACTGCAGCAACATGGACATCATCTTCATCTGTCAAGAACTGGAAAACGTCATCTATGACAAAAACAAACGCCAAACACATTAATGCTACATAGTAGCCTGATGCTCAGTGTAACAGTATCTATGGAAATGAAGGCTGTAGATGAAGGTATAAAGAGACGTGGTCAGCTCTCTCTCGTCCCATTGTCTCCACCACGGATAATGATTTACTACAAAACTCTACTGTCAATACATCTAGTTGTTGGCACTATGTCTGCCAGCCAGTCTGTCCATTGTGTAATGGTGTATTCATCGAGGCCCGTTAAGAGCACCAATGACTCATTCTCACCCGGACTCTCTGTACACACCATTCATACGCATTTAGTTCCTTGTAGTACTTTTTCCACTTTGCCCTTTTAAAAACAGCTGATGTACTCGATCAGCATTGATGGATGCAGTGGAGGGTTATTTGTGAATTGTACTTCTGATCTAATTTTAGGATAAAATTCGGAAAATAATGGCATTCCTAGCGAGATCATTGGTCGGTGACCAAGTCACGTTTACAGGGGTGCATTATTTCACTGCATTCTGCGCTTCTCGGTTGTTCAAGGTCGACTGTTCCCTGGTCTGGAGACGCACAGGCGCTAATGCGATCTTAAAACACGTATTGATTGATAGAGTGTTTTGTATCTACATTGATCATGCGCAACTGATATTGCAACATAATCTTGTTTACAGCTGGTACAGATATGTCTCACTCGTTTTGAATGTCAAGTAACAGACCCGCCGTCGTTGGATTTGATAAAATATACAATTTGTCAGATTTTGACCCCAGATGGATTGTTGGTTATTGGAACTGATACCGATCATTAAGGCGATACCTGATACACATCGGGTAATTTAAATGTCAAATAGCAATAGACTCAAGGAGTGCTTGTTGGTATTACATATCAACTTACTGTAACTTACTAACTTCGAGTATCGTCGGAATTGTAAACCGGTGATAGTTATAGCGGCGATAGTTATAGCGGCGATAGTTATAGCAGTGATAGTTATAGCGGTGATAGTTATAGCAGTGATAGTTATAGCAGTGATAGTTATAGCAGTGATAGTTATAGCGGCGATAGTTATAGCGGCGATAGTTATAGCAGGGATAGTTATAGCGGTGATAGTTATAGCGGTGATAGTTATAGCAGCGATAGTTATAGCGGCGATAGTTATAGCGGCGATAGTTATAGCGGTGATAGTTATAGCGGTGATAGTTATAGCGGTGATAGTTATAGCAGTGATAGTTATAGCGGTGATAGTTATAGCAGCGATAGTTATAGCAGTGATAGTTATAGCGGCGATAGTTATAGCGGTGATAGTTATAGCAGTGATAGTTATAGCGGTGATAGTTATAGCGGCGATAGTTATAGCAGTGATAGCTATAGCGGCGATAGTTATAGCGGTGATAGTTATAGCGGTGATAGTTATAGCGGCGATAGTTATAGCAGTGATAGTTATAGCGGTGATAGTTATAGCGGTGATAGTTATAGCGGCAATAGTTATAGCAGTGATAGTTATAGCGGTGATAGTTATAGCGGCAATAGTTATGGCAGTGATAGTTATAGCAGTGATAGTTATAGCGGTGATAGTTATAGCAGTGATAGTTATAGCAGTGATAGTTATAGCGGTGATAGTTATAGCAGTGATCGTTATAGCGGTGATAGTGATAGCGGCGATAGTTATAGCGGCGATAGTTATAGCGGTGATAGTTATAGCGGCGATAGTTATAGCGGTGATAATTATAGCGGCGATAGTTATAGCGGTGATAGTTATAGCGGTGATAGTTATAGCGGTGATAGTTATAGCGGTGATAGTTATAGCAGTGATAGTGATAGCGGTGATAGTTATAGCGGTGATAGTTATAGCAGTGATAGTGATCGCGGCGATAGTTATAGCGGCGATAGTTATAGCGGTGATAATTATAGCGGCGATAGTTATAGCGGTGATAGTGATAGCGGTGATAGTTATAGCGGCGATAGTTATAGCAGTGATAGTTATAGCGGTGATAGTTATAGCGGTGATCAGGCTGTGTCTTGAACACACTGGTATCGTCGATGTGGAACTGTGGTACGTGTCTTGCCCACTCCGGAGTTTTTCTCATATTTATATGACCTGATCCACCACTGATATACAATGATCAAACTCTGATATACCCCGATGTAAAATGTTCCATCCGTCATCCATTACTGGGGTGCAATTATCCACTCCTGATAAGCCCCATATCCACCCTGATCCAACCCTGGCGTACACTGATGTACCCCTGATCCACCCTGATGTATCCTGATCCACCACTGATGAACCTTGATCCCCTACTGATGTACTCCTGATGTACCCTTGATATATCCCTGATATACCCCTCGTGTACCCATGACATAACCCCGATGCACTCCTGATAAACTGTTATTGTGACGGTCAAGGGCAGTTCTTTGAAGCAGTTCTTTTGATTCTTTTAATTAAGGTACATCGGTTAATATACTGCCCCCCTAGTAAAAGCGCACAAAGCCTGGGCCTGACGTACCGGCACAATAGACAACGTGCTTTGCCGTTGACATGCTCAGGCAGCAACTGTAATGTAATTGTGGAGCCCCATTGCGGGTGTTATTTAACAATTACAAGTTTAAGACAATGCAATTAGGAAGTTAATTCTCTGTTTTGTGACCATGCGAGGGAAAGCAATGCAATATTCCCTCCATGTGCTGCTGTGTTTGGGAGTCGAGGTACTGCGCCATCAGGGATGAGGCACCAGCAACCGCATCATGGGATGTGCACAACTTGCTTCATCCTGAGAAGGACTTCTGGTTGTAGGAATTAAGTCACAACTGGTGTGCAGTATTTTATGAACGCGTTTTCAATGTACTTTAGTGTAACAGATACATGTAGAAGGAAAGTACTTACAGTGAAATCCATATTAAGAGTGAGGTAGCTTGACGCGAGGCCACATGATCGCTGACGTATACTGGCGAAACCCATGATGCTGACAAACAAGGAACGTAATTAAAGCGAAACAGGATTCGAACCGTTAGGCACAGGTTCCTGGTGTTTTCAAAGACCGCAACCCTGCACACCAATTTCCGGCGCCTGTAAGAACTGAGCCACCTCCAGAATAAAGTGTGAAAACATTCACAAGACAATCACATAGATGAACAGTAGAGGTCAGCATGTCTGTTATATGCCAGTTAAAATATTGTTTTCATAATAACAGAGCTCTCTCTGAAGAAAATGTATGTAGTTGTGTAGATTTCTCATCTTGTCCGCACCAGTATTCAATATAAAACTTGTGTCTGAAAACGGCCATGAAGACGTTGTTCGGGATCCCAGTCAGGTGGGTCAGTTCGCCAATAGTCTGTTGTACAGACGCCGAAGTATATATATATCCAAGAAAGCCTAAGTCAGTAAAATATGTTCATTTCAGAGACTAGCTGTTAGTTTAGTTCGCCAAGTGTTCCCTCAGTTCTCTTCCCGACTTTGTCATGTCTCCTCCCATAATGTAACCTCACATGTGCTTCAGGTGTGCTTCAAATGGGCTTCAAATGATTATCAGAAACTCGGTCCATTTTTCAAAGAGGCTGGTGTTTTTCTAAATATTATGAATAATTCATTGATTTAACTTTCAATCTTCACATTTGAAAGTAATCATTTAAACCTGCTGTTACAGCGGTGTTTTTTTCTTTCTATTTCATTTCAATAACATACACTAACAAAGGTCGTTAATCATACTCATTAAATAATTGTTATTCTTAACTAAATGTTTTACTACCATTTTACGATAATTGTCAGCATGTAGTTGAATAATCATCTGCAATATTTTTCAAAACAATTCTTGAATATACATCAAAGACACATGCACAGGTGCACCATTTTGTATTGATACAAATTCTACTAACACGTGTTCCGAGTTTGCATAGATGTAATTTTTGTTTCATTTGAACATCTTTCAATGACAACCTCGACATTGCTGATGTAGCGACAACGCTCAGCGCATTATGGCAAGGCAGCCTGGCTCCGTCACATGCAGTAATCAGATAGTGTATATCTTAAACAACATGTTATCTTCACTAGATTCTTCACTAGAAAAAAGTTCAAAGATCCATTTATTTTCAAGGTCATTGAATGCGCGCAACTGTTACCCGCGCCGACAACTAACTGTTTGATGACTTCCTGTGAAACCGCCCTAATGAAGGAGACGGTTGCATTGTATTCTTTTCTGATTTTGCACGGGGCTCTGGAGATCTTCCACCTAAGCACGTGAATTTTCGAGCAGTATCATGCATGTGGAGCGTGCGCTTTTCCTTTCTTTCATATCCTGCAGCGTTACGTGAGATGCGAACAGAATGCGCCTGGCTCACCGATGACTCATCCTCGTTGAAAAAAGCCCACTGTTATTAGATGCGGCCTGACTCTCATTTGGGAAGTAATAGAGCGGCCGCGCTCTCAGATAGTGTTTTATCAGAGCTCGCTCGAAGTGCTGACGAACACCAGCTTCTAATGAGAAAATGAAAGAAATATTCCTTAGCTAAGTCAAATTTAAAACTTTGAGTTTGGAAGAATTAATGACAATATCAACCAGAAAAAATACACAGAAATGTGAATGATGGCTGGCGCGAGAAGCCATTCTGCTGGGTATTGGGGAAGCGTTGATTTGTACACGATTAAATCTTTAGATGCGAGCATATTATCGAATGAAGTGGCGATGGGATTGCTGCAAGCTTTGGTTTAATTGTGTTTCATTGTTTAGAATCGAACAGTTCGTGACTGAAATACTTCTGTAACCGAAGTACACGTTGCAAAGGATGCAGATGTCGTACGTGGGAAGAATGACGTCGGTGATGATGCTTCTGTAGACGCGGATCCAACATCGCAGAGCTGAAGACGACACCAAGGACACGTTACCCTCTGAGTGTCACACGTTCACTGTTAGATATATTATGTTGCGTGACATATAAACAACTTTAATTAAATCCAAACGAATGCTAACAAGATTTATATACACTCATCTCGAAAGATCTTTTAATATATTTTCCTGAACACGATGTCGTATTTATTCAGTCATTCTTTCTAGATTATCATAATAAATATCACAAAAGGCCTGTGGAGAACAATGTCTTGTCTCTGGCGTGCCAAGGATAAACCTACATGCACGCCCATGTGATACTAGGCGACTGTCAGATCCCAATATAGGGTGGTGTTGTCTGGTTTATGAATGACTGGAAATAAATGCGACTAAATCGTTTCCGAAGCCAAAAGATCTCTGCTAAATGGTAGTTTTTGATCGTGCAACTCCAACTATATTGTGAATCACTGTCAAGCAGTGTTCGCTAGGTGTTCGCGACGATGCGACTGTTTCCTGCATGACTGGTGGCGCTGGTCAAAAACACATGCAAAGCCACATAAAGGTTCAAATACAAGAAAACGATAGTTTCTACCTTTCGAGCACGCACTAAGTGTAGTTCAAATCCTAGCCTAAGACCCATAACCAACCTCCTCTCCATTGGCCTTCAACATGTAAGGGTGGCCGGGATAGATAGTGGTTGAAGAATACGATCTTCACGCTGAAGACTCGGGTTCGATTCCCAACCTGTTTACAATGAGTGAAGATCACATCTAGCTTTATTGCTGGAACACTACTAAAAGCGGCGTAAACCAAACTAACTCACTCACTTACTCACTCACTCAGTATTGTAAATATTGTTCGGAGTGGTCTTAAATCCACCTCACTCACCCATCGCTCGTAATAATCTTCCCACTTACTCCTTGATAATAAAACCATTTAAGCTCGGTATATTTATGGTTCTCCCAAAGTCGTTTAGACTTTAAGGCAAATGCCAAAGTGATCCCCAACCGGTCATTTGTTGTGCTGCAGATTATGATATAGAATTCCAAGAACCCCCACTTGCATGATCTGTTCAAGCCGACTGGTTGTACAACGTGCAGCTATCACAACTAACAACATCACACACGCTGGACCACATAGGGGCAGGACAATATGTATGACCAGTCGTGCCAAACCACCGGCTAGACGCAGGCTATAACAGTGATAATGGAATGGTCAGCAGGGATGTTATTGCCAGTACTAAATAGTTAACGGAACTCTGGCGTCCGGTTATAGGAATCGCAGTCGCGGGCAAAAGAAGGTATAAATTTAAACCGGATCTGACTAAGTTATTGCCGGCGTAATTACAGTGTTACTAGGTTGAAAACAGTCGTCAAAACAGTGTTAACTTCACGTTTAAGTTAGATGTGTATGAAGTACTTTGACATAATGTAATAATAATTCTTGTTTCTTCTGGTTTAGGCACCATCAAAGGCCTAGTGTACTTCCTGTAACACGTCAGTTTCTTTGGAAGAAAGCTGCCTGGGCTCATTCACACACTTGCTCACTCACTCACTCATGCATGCATGCACGACACACGTGCTTGCACCGACACACATGCCTGCTCGCCGTGACTAAACACACACAGTGCTTAATTATTTCTTTAACCTGCATTTGCCATTTCAGATAATTTTATCGTTAAATCAAATTTCATTTATGAATAATATATATACCCTCACTCTCATGGTGTCTCACATTCATTAGAAATGTTGGAAGTCCTTAACATGTCTACACTTGCAAGGTTTCAGGTCATGTTACCTATTCCATACGCTGTTTCATCAGTCTTATCACACACAAACCTCTTTTCTCTGCCCTACAAAAACAACGTAGCAGTTATGAGATATGTCCAGCTGAGGCATCGCACAGATCATAACCATGCCTTTGTACCTCGCCAACGTGGCCTCCTCACACGTGGTATCACGTCACGTCATAAGTGACCTTCGCCTTGCATGGAAAATGAAATCGTCGATTGTTTGCGCTCAGCTCCACGCAAGAGCCTCGGGGACATTCAATGCACGTGGATCACTCATAGACGTGACGTTGAATGTAAAAGTGTGTTTGATTGGCAAATTGTTCCGAGGAAGGAGAATGTCCCTGAAGTGTTTCCATACTAACCGCGAGTTTGTAATTGAAAATTTCATTGACATTTAAAGCATGACGGCGACTTGACAGGGCGACGCGAGAGACACGCTGCGAGTGGGGAAGAACATGACCCCGTGGTGCTCTTCATCTAAAAAAACCAGCATTACGAATATAGCCCTGATGAACAACGGTAAATGCAACCAAGTGTTGGTATACACCCCTCGTCATCAAACTCGTAGCTTGACTGCAAATTTGGAGAGACACTCCTGTAAACGCTTGACCATGGGCGATGGGAACAGCTGATTCAATTAAGATCGCGTCGACCTATATGGATGAGAAATAATGGAGAAATATGGCCGTGTATCCTGATGGAAATGACTTGAATGCTCGCGATGTTTTTGATATTGCAACTGACGGGAGGGCTGATTTAGATCAGAAGTACATAGGCACTGCTTAATTCAGTGACACACTTTGATATACTGAGATACTGACACGTCGATAAACTGATCAGTTAAGAAACACACACTCTGAGATGTTTATCGGGTGAAATATTGAAATACTTAATCCGCAGTGATGTTGATCAATTAAGGAACGGGGATACATGTACTGTGATACAGAATTCAGATAACAACGACATGCTGGCACATTGAAATACCAATACAGCAATACATTGAGCGTCTGATATTCTCATACTCGCATATATTGATATGAGAAATACTGGTCGCATCTCAGAGTCTCTCGCCCACTACGCTGTTGAGAGTTTGGGTCTGGCCGTTCTGGGACTCGGCACACTGTTGTGACCACCTTGAACGTTATGCATGTAGTGACCAGTTATCTGGTAGAATGTGGACTGTCACGATGCATGTCGCAAATTGTGTGTCGTCAGTGTAAGGTACAAGTAAATCTGACAAGCTGTGTGTATAGTGACTGTAAGTCATTGGTGTATCTTACATACTGTGTATCGTCACTGCAAAGTACAGGTAAATACGACAGATTGTCTGTCGTCACTTGGAGTACTTGTAAATCTGACGGATTATGTGTCGTAGCTGTAATCTGCTGGTAAATCAGACAGATTAATATTGTGTGTCGTGACTGTAGAGGTAAATCTGAAAAAGTGGGTGTCGTGACTGTAATGTGCAGGTAAATCTATGCTTCGGGGTACAGTGACATTAAGACTTATGTGGAAGGTAGAAACATTCTGAAAGATATAATGAATGAAAAAGTGGAGTCAGCAGGAATATCTACAGCTCCACCGAAGTACAATCAGCTGTTACACACCCAGAACTGATCAGTGTAAATAGACATATCAGAGGACACCTCTCCTGTAGATATACACACTGCTGCAGACTGGAGATTTCTGGGGACTCTTTCCATTAGTCTGTTACTCTCTGTCCAAATAGCACTGATGTTTCACCTGAAATCCTTGCTGCAGTCAGGAAATTGCCACCTAGGTAGATCTACAAAGTTAATTACAGGGCGTTATGTATCATATGAGGTTACACCCGACGGCAACATAAATGAAACAAAATGTCTCTTTCATTAATATACATTATTAACTAGTTGTATTTGATTTCTTTCTTGATTAATTCATGACGAAGTGCACGAGTCTTTGTCTCGCAGACATATAAAGCTGACGCTCTGAAATCTGCAGCAGGGGTAATGTGGGGGATAGGGGTGGTGAAGTAAAGGGTGTGAGTGTGTGTGTGTGGGGGGGGGGGGGGTGGGGGGTGGAGAAGAGAAATTTTACCAGTTGTCGTCACTGATTTCAGTTATTTATACACACAAGTTTCTCCACTACTGTGAAACCGCTTCCCATAGCTCATGTCAATCGAAACGGGTCAATCAGCTGTTGTTTACTTCTGCGTTTTTCATACTCACACAAAATGTGTTGCTATGTGTGTTTAAATTTTTTTTAACAAAACCAACTTTGTGTTTCGTGAAAAAACACAAGTTAACAGGTTGCAAATTAATAGAATATGCCAAAGCAGTGTTTCACCTCACAATCACTAACAACTTACACAGGGATGTGTTGAGGGCTTCCGCTAACTGTTTCGCTACAGTGAGTGAGTTTAATTTTACGCCGTACTATATAGTACACAGCTCAGTGGTGACGGTTTGTACATAATCGAGTCTGGACCAGACAATCGTGTGATCAACAGGATGAGCATCGATCTGCACAATGAGAAACCGATGCCATATGTCAAACACGTCAGCGAGCCTGACCACCCGATCCCGTAGGTCGCCTCTTATGTCAAGCATGAGCTACTGAAGATCAATCCTACCCCGGGTTGTTTCGCTATAGATTGAAGGGGTAACTATGTGACAATCAGCTGACACTTGCCGCGTATCATATCACATAACCAACATAGAAACTGTTGGTTCAGGCATCGCACATATTCAATATAATGTGATTAATATAAATTATACTTATTCGTTTGCTTTGTGGAATGTATTGCTGGTAATCTTTGATAACCACATACGTCATTACTTTCGATGGATCCTAATAAACATTCTAAATCAGCCATACACCTTCCAGAGCGCAGTTATAACTGACAGATCTAGGTCACCACTATCTATGATCGATGCATATGCATGATTTGGATAATCACGGCCGATGATCGGTACTTACAATGTAGATCGCCACTGTCTGTGATCGATACTTATGTACAGTATAATCTAGATCACTAGAGTTAATGATCTATATTTATACATAATCTAGACCACCACCGCCCATGATCGATACCTGTACATACCTAGAAACTGCAGCTTATAATCGATATTTATATAGCACAAATCACCACTGGTTATAATCGATACTTATAAATATTCTAGATCACCGCTGACAATGATCGATACTTGTCTGTGGCCTATATCAGTGCTGGTTATATCATACCCCTGCTAGAAGTAGCACATCTCACCTACCCACAAACAAGGGCAAGTGACGGTGGTGTTGCTACGTATGGGAGCAATGGCCGGGCATTGATTGTCATCTGGTGTCTCTCCTAGGCTTCTGGTCCTGAAATAGGTATTGTAAGTGTGACGTGCTGGGCGGCCGAGAACCCATTGTTGCAGCCGATTGTCAGGAGAGCAACGGAAATTAGTCGGCACAAATGGGTTGGAAACCGAATTGGTTCCAAAATAGGTTTCAACAGAAGTAGCTCCAATGTACTGAAAAGTAAGCTGCATCTCAAAACATATGTGGTTACTTGAAACGAAAAGGTGGACTGAAATAGATTGTCATTTATGTTTTCGTAGAAGTGCATGTTAATCAGTGAAAGAAAGCCACAGCGAATTGCATGTTTGCTAGTCGGACATTTCAGTCGGAAACATGGAGGTGAAGACGTCTTTGAGATTATTTAGACTCGGCGTATTGATCTGACTGTGATTATCTCTCCCACTTCATGTAGCAAGGGAAAGGTACGTAGCGCATGACAGTATTCTGTTCTATGTCTGAAATACAGTTTAACAACAATAAATACGTTATCCCAGTCACATGTCTTCAGAAATACGGTCTCAGAGTAAATACCCACTAGGGTTACCTAAAAGCACGTGTCCCCACAACAGACTGAAAGGTTACAATATGGCATTTGGCGGTGCCGTCTGTGCAATCTGGAAACGTATCGGATGAAGCCAAACATTGGGTAGGATATTAGCTTTCTCCGTTGCATCTTTCCCCACAGGTAAGACTGGTTCTAATTAATATTTCACTACCCATGTTTATAGACCTTGGAGTAATCGGTCTACTCATTACAGCTGCCGCGTCGAACGAGTGGTCGATATACTGAACACCCTATCACGACGTAACCAAAGATGTCTGGTATTTTTCAACATTGACACATTTGTGGAGGTTTACGAAGCAGCGAGTACCAGCTGTTGACAAGCATAGACTGTGAAAAGGAGGGCTGACTGAAAATGACTCCGATAAACACACATTGATTCTGTAGCTCTTATTGCAGAAGATTATACGACGTGGTGGTATTGACGCAATGACTACAGGACGCCTCACAGCTGACAGTGTCTACAACGATATTACCTTCGATCAGATGTCACTGGGTATTTTAGGGTGGGGTGGGGGGATGGGGGGGGAGGCGTGTTACAAAGATTACATGTCTAGCAAAACGCTGATATTGAGGCTGGAGCATAGCAAAACCAATTTGCTTGAGGCTGTCGGATTATGTGTACAAAAGTAAAACATCATTTGAAGGTGAGGTCGATTACTTATGGGTCGCCGCTCGTATAGTAAACATGACCTAACATATAGCACGTCATATATTGTTCACCTATGACATTATGCATATAGTAGCACCACCACGGAGAGTACACTTGACACTTATTATATTGAATGGTACTCCTTATCATAGAGTATGAATATGAATAATCCATGTTGTAAAGCCTGCCTAACAGTTTGAGGATTGTATGCCAAGAGGCAACGATGAAGATGACAGTGATGAAACTAGTATTAAAACAATATTGTTACAATAACCCAGCCTGGCCACTCAACGTCACGTAATGACCTATATACTCCTTATTGATTTCCCATGTAGGTCACGGATGAGTCTCGTGTACTTTGACCCTAATTCGTCTCATCTGTTGAATTATTAGCTCTTCTTTGTATCATTAACGCTACACTATTGATTTCTGTATCGATGATGTCAACATATGGTGTTGCCTTATAATTCTTTATTTAAACGTGCACCTGAACATGAATCGCACACAGCTGCATCAGATAGAATGGCTTTTGTTGTTTTCTGAAGGTCAAAATAATTCCTCTGTCAACATACCTCTGTTCACCGTTTCACCAACACCCAACTTCATCACCATTTAACAGTGATGCATATAACATACATACAGTTGTACGGACTCTGCTTTTAGTTGAATTTCTTCAAGATGAATGTGGATGTTTCTTTTGTTTCTTCATAGAAGAATTTAGTGACTTTGATTCGCTGTAGTATTTGGTGGTGGTGGTGACGCGTACGATGATTTCAAAATGTTGTTATCATACTCATCTGGTGAAGCATGGCAGTTACATTGCCTATTGGCGGATTCAGATGCTTGTAATCACATTAAACAATTTGACATCGGCAGCTATATGTGGAAAGCTTGACTATTGTTTATTATGGGATACTTATGTAGCGGACATATCAAGACAACTGGGACATTCTCAAGGAGGTGGTAGTTTATTTTATCTTTCGGTTTAGACTCTTTGATTAAGGACTTTAAACAGACAATGTTCTCATTAGGTTTAAGACCATGTCCAATCTTGTCCAAATTAATTTAACCAAGGCACGTGGTATTAAACGGCAGTCACGTTCTTAACGAACATAAGTCGTCTTCTGTCTTTGTTCTATGTTAAATACATATGCCAACATTAATGGGCATGAACATATGGCTGAGATGAGATTTTGGTTCTGGCAAGGACGTTTAATTGAACGGCTGCGTTAATATTGAGCTGGGCAGCTGAAAGGCGACACTGTTTAGTGTACCCGTGGGAATCGATCTGTAGAGTCCGATGACCTAGTTCCTTGGACATATACGAACAGTGCTGCCAAGCAAGAAAACTGAAACATAAATACTCGTCATCACTTGTCTACATTTTCAACAGGATGTCATTAAGTGATGCTTTCTAGTACCCAGATACCATCAACAACAGGGAAATGTCCATCGGGAAAATGTCACAAGGTACCAAGATGGATGAGATGGATTCTGACATGTGATATCAAAGACATTTATATCATATTAACAGATAAACACAAATGTGTCGTAAATGAATTATGAAGACGGCGTTAGGTTTCGGGCGCAGCGTTTACTTAAATGTCTATTGAGATTCTCTTGCTTGCGGCAGGCGTTCGTCGGTATGACATTGTCTGTAAGGCAGAAGGGTATTGATATAAATGTCAGCGGGTACAGATCCCCTCCTGACAGTGGGCATTGCCAGACAGACTGATGATGAATGCTTTACTTGGCATTGTCAAGCAGCCGTCACTCGGGCTGTATGGAGGCTGTTAGTGATCTTCCAGCACCGTTCTGGCATTAAGTCAGCGTCTGAACTGAGGGTTCATTCGAAAGAACCTTTCAGCTACACATATACCATCATTACACAAATGATCAGCGACATCGGGTTAGGCACACCTTTAGATGTATATGATGAAAAAACATAGCAATCGCTGCGTTGAAGACGTCGAACCAAGTAATACAAATAAGAGCCGAGTATGTTGTAAAATCTTTTAATTTTGTTTTCATTTCTTTACTTTACTTACTCTACCAAGCAAACAGTTGAACATGTCGACAAAAAGTATTTTCCCAATAACAAATGCCATTGTACGGTTCCGACTAGACCGTCAGCATGTGTTCTGGCTGTATCTGAACCACTGTATCTGAACCATTGCACCTCAACCACTGTATCTGAGCCACTGTATCTGAGCCACTGCACCTGAACCACTGTATCCGAACCATTATACCTGAACCACTGTATCTCGTTCAACCACTGTACCTAAACCACTGTCTGAACTACTGTATCTGAACAGCTATATCTGAACCGCTGTGCCTGAACCACTGTATCTGAACCACGATATCTGAACCACCGACACATAATGAGGGCACCGGTGTTAGCGACAATGTGACCGTATGCTGACCATCTCTCATAAAGCTTCGTGGTAATGCATAATTTTTAGTGATCTTGAACGTTTGTGCTATACAGTATTTCTCTCTTATAGACTTACAGGTTGTTTAGTTTGACCTGAGCTACTCTACATATTCATGACCCGGGAGGTCAACTGGTACAAATGGATGGTCGAGCTAACTTCATTAAATAGGGGAACGGAGAATGTTGCTATTGTTACTTTTCTTGTGAATCATACATATATGGATCATCACGGGAAACAACTTTTCTGAAAAAAAAACTATCATATTTTAATTGAATTGTGTTTACAGTCATTAGCTATCAAGTTTGGTTTACTAACCTTACAACGTAACTTTACAACGTTACAGATCCGATTTTCTGCTCCTGCTCGCCATCTCAAAGCCCGAATAGGAAATATTTAACCATCTGTAGCTAATTTTGTTTTCTAGAGGGTTAGGATATTGCTGACGATTTCACAACTTGGAGATGTCAAACGACGACCTTGTATAGGCTGTTCGGACATGTTGACAATCACTTGGCAAAGGCACACTTCATCACAATGATAGACTCAACCAGTCGTGACACGATCACGCAATGTATTAGTATTCACTGCATCAGGTCAGGCCGAACAACCTGTATGTATATTATCCCCATCCTAACTTGCTCAGTTACCTTGACTGACAGTGAACATGTAATCCCGACACACTGACCATGCACTGAACATAGGTTTCCTTGCTTCAAGATCTTTGCCCTCGTTTTAGGCCAACAGAGCTGATGTGTTTGCAACATTGGATATTTAAGGGTGTATACGTGTGTGTGTGTGTGTGTGTGTGTGTGTGTGTGTGTGTGTGCGTGGGAGGGGGGGGGCGCTTGAGTGCATGTGTGTGTCTGTCTGTGTTTGACTCTGCGTCAGTGTATGCGTGGCCGTGTTTACTAGTCTAACACAGCATTTTACATAACGCCAGGTCTCAATATAGTATCCCTATGCTCTTGTCAGAAACACTATACTGACTCTAAACAGACCAGTCGTCGTTCTACCCGGCACTGTGTGCAACAACGACGATCTGACTACGTCTTGTGGCATGACACGGAATATATATGGAAGGTATCTTCTAGACCACGCCAGTCTGTTGGGAGGCACCCCACCTGTGGCCAGTGCGTTTGTTCCACCAGCCCTGTATTTGACATTTTCCACACAAGAGTGTGAATGTTCAGCTCTTCATCTGAAGTCAGGAATGTCATTGCACCTTGTCACTCAACTCAGGGATGCCTGCAGCATAATCAGAAGTAGATTCTGTGGGGCAGTGGCAGATGTGTACATAGAAATATGTACAGATATGTAATACTCCTTGTACTGAATGGGCACTGAAGTGCTAAAAAATATTTCCAATTGTACATTAATTTTGTGTCCTGTGTTATTTAAACCAACATATACTACATGCAACACTGTACATATCTTGACTTCCATCAACCGCATGGTTATTATTAATATTTCGAAGTTCTAAATAAGTATTTGGATAATCACTGAATATAGTGACTAAACCGAGTGGTGGTCATATCGGGAGTAGAACAAAGAACCACTACGTGCATGGTGATCGCTTTAACCACTGGACTACCACAGCAGCTCCTAAAGGTGCTGAGCGTGCTTGGCGTATCATTGTAACTTGTAACATCATTATAGTGTTGTCCTTACAATACATTACAGACGCTGATGAATGGGATCTCAGAGGTTCTCCATGGGCAACCTGTACATCGCCCACAAGGCCGTATGTGTAGCAAAGAGGGAAGATTTGGGACATTTGCCAAATTATCTTCCCATGTGAGTCTTAGGGATCTTACGTTATCCATCTTCGTCTTTATTACCTCCCTTTATTGACTAATATTTTGATACGTGAACAGCCCCGGTCTCGCGAGACTCTTCCATCCAGACGAGACATCATGGCTAATCCAGTGATTGTCACATTATTCTTTGCTAATCAATACCCGCTAGTATTATATACCAGGGTTACTTCAGATCGTTGAATAGGAATACACAGAAGACCTACGAGTGTTAGGGCCTAAACATCACCCATTTAGGCCCTCGCAGACGACATTTGAGTACAAGCAGACGACATTGCCCGAAGAAATGGATGGCTTCATTGTCACCTACAATTAAATATCAACATGATGTAAAACAAGGCTTTGGAACGACAGCCAGTATGCTTTAATATCATACATAAGTAAACGGTGACGTATAAGTGAAAATAACGAAAACAAACTGTCGAGAATCGGTCACCGAAAACCAGTGGGGACACTTCCGAGTGTTTCTGGAAAGAGTAAATATGTCGCACGGTATTCCAGACATAATTTCCATAATGTTAGTATTTCTTGATATATTCACATACATGATGATTAAGATGGACATGGTCATTGATCTGTTTCAAGAGTGTCTTACCGCAGGAGAGTGACAATATAAATGTGAGCTACACGTGATGGTCTAATCGGTGTACACAGGCGGATTGTGTCACAGCTTTATCCTGGCAGCTGACCTTTCGAAGTGTAAATATCTTGACGTATAAATAATTAAACAGGGCTAGTGGATGATGACATGAGCACTGCTTGCTAAAGGACCGCCATTGAGGATACTGAACTACGTACTGGGGGTGAAGCCTTTGTTTGCCTAGTTGATGACTACCTAACTTGCTCGACTTGTAATGTCTGCTTGACGTACTCGACTTGTAATGTCTGCTTGACGTGTAATGTCTGCTTGACTAGATAAACCTGCAATGTTTGCTCGACATGTAATGTCTGCTTGGCGTACTCGACTTGTAATGTCTGCTTGACTTATAATGTCTGCTTGTCGTGCTCGACTTGTAATGTCTGCTTGACGTGTAATGTCTGCTTGACCTGTAATGTTTGCTCGACTTGTGATGTCTGCTTGACTTATAATGTCTGCTTGTCGTGCTCGACTTGTAATGTCTGCTTGACGTGTAATGTCTGCTTGACCTGTAATGTTTGCTCGACTTGTGATGTCTGCTTGACTTATAATGTCTGCTTGTCGTGCTCGACTTGTAATGTCTGCTCGACTTGTAATGTCTGTTTGACTTGTAATGTTTGCTCGACTTGTGATGTCTGCTTGACTTATAATGTCTGCTTGTCGTGCTCGACTTGTAATGTCTGCTTGACGTGTAATGTCTGTTTGACTTGTAATGTTTGCTCGACTTGTGATGTCTGCTTGACTTATAATGTCTGCTTGTCGTGCTCGACTTGTAATGTCTGCTTGATGTGTAATGTCTGTTTGACTTGTAATGTTTGCTCGACTTGTGATGTCTGCTTGACGTTCTCGACTTGTATGGCTGTCAGAATGACGGTAGGTACTGTCTGATGTGTCTTATACTACCCAGAGTGTACTTGACACTGCTCCTGTTTGTTGTTTACATCCATTTACATACATCTGTGCATCAGTACCTGAGTAATATGATTTGCATTCCGGTTTCATCGACTAGAAAAGCGATCTAGCGTAGAATTATATAATGTGTATAAATGTGCGACAATGTGCAACCGTATGAGTAATCAAATTATCATAATCATAAAATAATTTAGAATTTAAACATCCGGTTTACGGACCGTAGATCCCTGAGCAAAATTTCCTTCACTAGCGATTCCCTCAAAATCATGTCATTGTACCATTATGTTACAATACTATGCCAATGTCTGTTCACGGTATTATCTGTGTCATTATCTGACAATGTTACCTGACAGTTCACCTGGAACTCTTTCCTGACTCTAACGGTGACGGCATTACCTGTGTGTTTTACCTGACATCTGCACCTGACATTGTTACCTGACTCTATGATGTGACTTCTGGGTCTGAGACTGTACCCAGGCTTCAGTGTTGACTGTATTGCCTGCAGTGTTTACCCAGCGGTACCACCAGACGATGCTTCCTACCCATATTACCTGCAGTGTTTACCCAGCGATATCACCAGACGTTGCTTCCTACCCATATTACCTGCAGTGTTTACCCAGCGATATCACCAGACGTTGCTTCCTACCCATATTACCTGCAATGTTTACTCAGCGATATCACCAGACGTTGCTTCCTACCCATATTACCTGTAAATACCGGAATCTGAGTCTCGGTGGTTGCCGGGATTACGGTTCGTTATGATGAATCATGAGTCAAACGTACATCCAACTTGCGACATTGTATGTATACAATCTCCCCTGGGATTGATCACATTGATATTTGAATCGACAAACTCTTTCTTTGGGATCTTTACTAGCGAAACAAAACGAATTGTCCTGGAAAATTACACGATATACGACTCAGTAGCATAGAAGAAAATAATTTGTGTTTAACGTGACTATATATTAGAAGACTATAAAAAGCTTTACTTTTCCTTTGAGCTTGGAGGAAAACCTAGTGGGCTCTCCGGGCGATAGATGGATGGTGCTTTGGCATTTTTGTCCAGACTGTGGTTGACCAAGATTTAATTACACAGAAATGTCGAGGAGACGGAATCTTTAGTAAATGAAGCCTCTCCCCCAGCTCCCGTCAGTATTTAATATGTCCTGTGTTTGGGGAATATGACATCTTTTGGTTTTAGACTACACAAAGCAAGTTTGCTAACACAGAAGATCATGTCGTTTCACTAGTATTAAAGAGGTTTCTTTTGCCTTATTAACGTGATTCGTCCAAAAAATACCAATTATTGCCGTGTTTGGCTTCGACTAGCCTCGTTGTCGTGAACGTAATACACTTTAATAGTTGACATACCTTCGTTACAATGCTGTTGGTCAAACGCGTCTCCTACGCATTCCTTAATATACATTTATATTTGGCCATTGACTGTCTTGACATCCTCAAGAAGGAGATATACTGCCTGTGTTACTTTGGATTGAACAGACCACTGTTGTCTTATAGGTCTGCCAACTCAGGCTACGTGGGTATATTAGTTGACGCTGGGTGCTTAAGCCAGGTGCTTAAAGCATTTGCACAGCGATTGTCTGGGTCTATTTGAATTAAAGGGTTCAACATGTAAAACTCACGGGCGAAAGAAACGTCACCTTGGTTTTTTTCACATGTCACAAAACAACAAACTTTGGAGATCTAACAATCGTATTTGGAAAATTAATGGTTTTACGACATTCTGAATCATGAAAGTGTGAACTACAGATATGAATGAGCGCACAGTGTACAGTTGAATCAAGGACATTTGAGAGCGCCTCTCTTGGCTGTCGCATGTTGATCTGTCATACAGGATGGTCCCAAAGGTGTTAAATCGGGAGGTCCAGATGACCAAGCAACAATGCCACATTCTGGGCATTAAGGAGGTCCACACTGATGCGGTGTGACGTTGTCTTGTGTGAACACGGTACATGGATGATTTTGAATGAATGGCACGACGACTGCTCTTAAAACGTCATTGATGTTCTGTGGTGCTGTTAGATTACCACGAATCACAATAAAATCAGTCTTCATTTCGCCACAAATCCCTCCCCAAGACCATCACGCTTCCCCCAATATAACGGTTGGTCCCTTGTACGTTCTCCCCGTTTTCGGTATACCCGTTGTCGACGGAAGCGGCTTTCTTCGGTAAAGAGCACTCTGCTCCAGTTTCTCGGCTGCCATCTCTCAACAGTTCTCGCCAACCTCAGTTTTTGACGACGATGTCATAGCCTTCAGCGGTCGAGAGGCTTTGACACCATGGTGGCGAAGACGTCTGTCAACGGTCCTGCTGACTGGATGGCTAAGAACAGATCGGGCTGATGACGTCACAGTTAAGAAGCAAGTGAAGCAGACGTAAGTAACGTTCTTCCTGGGATGTGGTAACTCTCGGACGTCCATTCCTAGGCTGTCAGACGTGTCACCCATCCGTCTGTAACGGCTCACCAATCCCAGGAGTGTTTGCTTTGAACAGTTCTTCCTACCCTGCAACATGGGACTGCGTCGCTCCCAAATCCAGCATGCCAATAGCTCGTTCTCTCTGCTGTGCAGTTAGCTTTGGCATGTTTCCTTTCTACCATACGATGTCATAATGGAGCATATCATTTCTTCACACATTTATACCTGGATTCAGTACAGTTCTCGACGAAGGGATTTCGCAAAATCCCGTGCAAATTCAACATTTTTACACAAATTACGTGAATTTCGTGTAATTCAGTGCGTGATATATGTTAGCTGCGTTCAGGCAAGTTGTTTCAGTTCTTATTGAAAAAAGTGCAAAGGTACAATAAAAGATAAAACATAATTTATAATTTTGGTGACGTTTTTTTCTTCCTTGAGTTTATATCTGACTGTCTATGTCCCATGATGTATTGATGTATGCGAAAGAAAACAATACTCACACTCTTTGTGGTCCCCCTCCTGTCCAGGCTGGTTATTATGCGGAGGGTGTCCCCGTTGTTTGTATTCGCGTTTATCGCTGGCCCCTGACAAACACGCGTCCACCGATAACAACCATCTGCATGTCTTAGTAGCTTCACGCCCATCTACACGAGGACTTAAAAGCTTCTCTCTACAGATTTCCAGCTGTAATTGACCGCTGCCAACATGTTTATTAGTCGACTGGTTAGTGTGTTATGTACTGACTGTAGTCCAAGGCAGGGTGTTAGCGGACCCGACTCCAGAAGGTCACTAGTGGTGTTGCCACTCGTGTCTACTTTGTAACGGGACGGCTTAACGAGGTTCTGGACGCACTTCACTCATATCAACACAGGCTGCCTTCATACATTCCAGTGTTGGGAATCGAACTCCTTGGCACAACGAGGCATCTGATTGTCCCATGTCCAACAGGCCACCCAATGGCTTTGTAATATCTGAGGATCGATATCTGAGGATCAATATCTGAGGATCAATATCTGAGGATCAATATCTGAGGATCGATATCTGAGGATCAATATCTGAGGATCGATATCTGAGGATCGATATCTGAGGATCAATATCTGAGGATCGATATCTGAGGATCAATATCTGAGGATCGATATCTGAGGATCGATATCCGAGGATCAATATCTGATGCCAGCGGTTACTGATCAAACTGTTCCATGTATAAAATTATCCGGCAATTGCATACTATCAAATTATTGAACAGTGATGCTATTTGATTAATTATATTTATTAAAAGCTGTAATTAGAATAACTCATTATTGGCATATATAATTTTTGATAATACTTATATTTCATCATTAACACCAAGAGTCTTTCAAGTTATATTCTATCATATTTGTAAACCACAATCACGTTTCATTTGTGAAGAATGTGCGTACAGCTGCTTGTTAGTTTCCGGCCCAGTTTACCAGAACATACACAGAAATGTTAGTGAGTGAGTTTAGTTTTACACCGCCCTCAGTAATAGTCTAGCTATGTGGAGACGATCTGTATACAATCCAGTCAGGACCTGACAATCCAGTGATCAACACCATGAACATCGATCTGTGCAACTGGGAAACGATGACATGTATCAATCAAATCAGCGAGCATGACCATCCGATCCCGTTAGTCGCCGCTCACAACAAACATCCGTTACTGAAGGCCAATATTCAAATCCGGTCTTAATATCTGCATAAAAGATTATGCCTCGAAGCGCAACATACAGTTCAACTGATTAATCTTCATGTCCTATGATTCATTTATCTCAGATTTTACATTTTATTGACCAACTTTATTTTCAGTCATTTCCTCTGAAAGGATACTATGTCCTCTTCTATTGTTTATGATACTGGTGTTCATCGAGAGCTTCATGCTTTTTCTTACACCAAAAACTTGCGTCAGTTTGGCTGTACCTCTTATACTTTGTTATGCTAGACAGATTCTCATTCTTCCAACCCCGGTAGGTATCGCAGCGCAGCGAGAAAAGTGCACCACACAAGTAAAACCAGTCGAAAATGTAATCCATATTTTTGAGCAAGTACATTTATATTCCACGTTTCGTTTCAGTCTAGTAACGAGTGTTTTATTGACAAACTCAACTCCATAAAACGTACCTTAAAGCTAGACATTTATGCAAACGTTGTTATTTTTAAAGAGGAGATAGTTTAAAGTTCAAAAATAATACCGTTACAAATTAATGATTAAGAAATTTCAAACCGACATTGACATTCAGAGCACACAGTCGCATCAAAGATAATTCAGCTGAGGAAATTGTAGCGCCATTAATGTCAGCAGTTCATATGATAACTAATAACATATTTACGACATATGCACTCTTTCATTATGAAAATATACATAGGTTAATGTTCAGGCTTTTCCGCTATTGTCAGTCGCGAACATTACAAGCTACTTTCACAAGGCCGTGGAAGTGAAATTGTTATTTTCGGTAATAAATAATACCTTAATCGCTTGGAAGGACATTTTGATGTACAGTGCGCTACCCAAACGTTCGGTATTTGTGTCAGTCGATCAGACTAATGGTTTAACTTGTGTTCCGACAGACATGTGGAGTAACAGACAGTATATAGTAAATGTCAGCAGAGCCGGTATATTGCGTTAGACAGCGACAGGCTAGTCTGACATTCATCTCGCATATATCATTCGGTTTAGATTGAATACCGAGGCTCACGATAGACGCGGAAAGTTAAACAAACTTCAGGATTGTATAAATTACCATCCTTAATTTTTGGCTGAGGGTGATGATTTTAAGGAGGAGTTTTGTTTTGGTGGGTGAGGCCTCTTTATACACACGTAGTAGGGGTGGGGGGTCCTCAATGATTTGCACATGACATGCTGGGTGTGGGTATCACTTTGTACATACGTTTTAGGAGGGAGCGGCCATGCACATTGTCAGGCATATGATTTTCCTTAAAAGATCAGCGTCATCCCCTCTAGCCATAATTCATGAACGGAAAGTGGTTTCTCTTCTCTTCATGTCTTTTTTGCATTTTATAAAGATTATCAATTTGCTACTTACGGTAGGGGAGGACAGGAGAGGACATTCTTTCCCCCTTCATAAACACACACCTGGTGATGGTGCTGATCTAGGTGATCGATTCATATACTGTTAGTATCTATAACGTCTCTTATGCCTAATGGTATCTGTGTCGGCAGATAACAGACACTGAGAATTCCCTGGCATGAACGTATACATTAGATTGATGTGTTCGGTCACAGCCACGTAGACCCGTGAAGGTTCGAGGTAGAACAGACCTTCAGCAATCCATGCTTGCCATAAAAGGCTACAATGCTTGTCGTACGAGACGATTAACGGGATCGGGCGGTCAGACTCGCTGACTTGGTTGACACATATCATCGGTTCCCAATAGCGCAGATCGCTGTTCATGCTGTTGATCACTTGATTGACTGGTCCAGGCTCTATTATTTACAGACTGCTGCCATATAGCTGGAATACTGCTGATTGCGGCGTACAACTAAAGTCACTCAATCATAGCCACGTAGAACATCTGCTTCACCTGATTGTATATGCCCTGGTTAGCCCAATCACCGCTCATTTCTCAAGAGTGAGGATGTGTTACGCTGTTTTAGCCAATATCCCAGCAAGATGACGGAGGAAGATACAATTAACCGGCTTCTCCTGTCTGGAATCTCGACCAGGTTCATCAGCCAGTAAATGATGACGAGGCGCTCACAGATCCCAACAAATGATTCGGATCGAATTGACAGCTGTATAACCATTGTTTTGTTCTCTTAGAAGGCATGCGGCGTGTGTTATGTACTGCATTGTTATCTCTATTACTATTCTCAGTGTCACTAGTGTCATCATTGTCAATATGTGGAATCAGACTGGTTGGCATAGCTGTGAAAGAATGCCACGTTTCTAGGCCAAGACCCAGACATCCCTCACGCTAGCAACACATTATTGCTTAGGAAGGGGTCAAGGGTGTCCACCATGCAGAACTAATACTTTCTCTGGAAATTCCCACACATACTAGTTGTGACTTTCTAGTTACGAACTAGTATATTGTATTTAGTCACTTCATTACAGACCTTGCCTTAAATTAAAGAAATTCATCGCTAAGAAATCTGAAAGTATACAATGAACTTATTTTTAGGGATTCAGAAGGGATTGTAACAGAAACGGTAAAACGGTATGATTGATTATTTACTCCACTGTTTTAAGGTCACACTTGTTTGTTCCAGCAAACAATTACAAGTTGCTATTCAGTGTCATGCCACGGGTAAAATGGTAAGCTTTAATTTTATGGAGCACACAGTCACGTTATTCAGCGACATGGTATCCCCCAACTCGTCTCCGACGCGACGTCTGATACTCCTTTGTGGTGGTTTCTTCTTCACAACTACAGCCACAAACCCCCACATATTGAAACCCCCACGACACTGTTGGCCCCGGTCTCTACCATGCTGATTGTTAGATGGAACCAGTGTCCATTACTTGACCAAGTTACTAATGGCCACAAGTGGTGATAAACTCTGAAGAACCGATGCCTTAAGTTCCGAGACATTGCGTTCAAGTGGGTCCACCTGCTTTAAGCCTTGGAAAGATTGCATAGAGATGACCATGATTAGAGGCTACCGTGTGCTGGGGTTGTGGGCAGTGCGGTCATCCCTTGCTCTGGTGGTCACGACCACTAGATATAATTGAAAATCGATCGCGGGATGATCGAACGTCCAAGGTCATGTTCCGAGTGTTAGTGTATTTCTATCCAGCTACACTGATGACTGATACCCACTGGACCAGGGTCAATGGACGTGTCCGACACAAGGTTCTGGCCTCACATAGGTCTTGTGGCTGACTAGGGAAACGTTTCATGAACAAAATGTGTTAGCTTGTTTGTTTAACGCCAAGGATGAATATCAAAACCATTGGACGGTGGTTTATGAACAGTAGGGTCTGGACCAGACAATCCAAATAATCACGTCGCCAGCATCGACGTGAACCAATTAGAACCGATGACATTCATCAACAAGTTCATCCAACAAGAATGTGATGCTGATGTCACTTTATGGATAGTGGGTTAATTATACACTGTCATATACGTGAACTGTATGTGAAGTATAACTGTTTAGACATGGTTGTTATTTACATGATGTGAGCGTGATTTTAGCGATATCATGGCGGAGGACACCAGAAATGATCTTCACACATTGTACCCATGTGGGGAATCGAACCGCTAGCTTACCTCTCAGCCCCTGTGACACTGTTGTGTTACTCGTGACAAAACGTCGGAGATAAGAACTGCCCAACTTCAGTGTGTCACAACGCCAGTATCGCACAACGGTACCTGAAAGGGTTCACAAGATACGGTTTAACACTCTACTATTCTGTAATATTTAACAACAAAAGTGGAAAACGATATCACGTTTGCAAGTAAGGATTTTACTTTGTAAAGCAATGCTTAAATAACGCATAAACTCCACCAAAAGGCCAGTTTGGCCTTGAGAGATTTTAGGATTCATTGTGAAGAATGGATTAGGTGGTCTAGGGAAGGCTCAGTCGTGTAAGGATGGCTGTCTCTAACATCCCGGAAATAGCTCCCGCCACGGGAGGATTGTGGTCATTGCTCCAGTACTGGTGATGTGAGCTGGTCTGCAATTAAAACATGAATGGTTGAGACTTGAACAAGGTTATTTTGAGTTTCTAGTTGCTGAGATAACGCCATTTGTCGGCAATTCACAATTGACAAGGAAGATTCTGTTACCGCCTTGGCGAGAAGTACATTACCGCTGTCAGACGGAAGTGCTTTATGTCGTTGCTGTTCGTGTAGACGATGTTCACTGGTCGCTGTTGATGCCGCAGTTGTGTTAATGAATATAATTCGATATGTTAGCGTGAGAGAGAGAGAGTGAAAGAGAGAAAAAGAGAGACAGAAGGAGGGGGAGTCAGTCACTCAGTGGGCATTTAAAGGGACGGTGGAGTATGTATTGGTTGTGACCTCCCCATTCTGTGCAGATGTAGGCTTCTTTGTAACTGTCCAGACCATTTCTCGGACACCTCTGAGAAGTATGAGACACTTCAGGATTAAGCAGCCCTAATATTCCTAAATATATTCACGCAGACTAGAACTAAGCGACACCATCAAGGAAGTGGCGGGATTATGGAGTAAATCCCCGATGTTGTTCTTAATCGTCCGACTGCTCATAATTACAAACATTTCGTGCCGTCAGTCCTGCACTTGTCTCACCGTACCAGATGCTCACCGACTGGTGCTCTAATTATCTGCATGCATTTTCCTCACTTCTCGATAATCGCATCTGACACATCCACGAATAAGAAGCCCGCGCAATGTGTTTCTCCGCATCACTGGTAAACACCCAGTTAGTCACGCACATGGTGACCGAGGCCAGAGTTCACGGAGTGACTGGATGCAATTGTACTTACAAGTGTAATTATTCTCCAATACC